>NC_134531.1:123778709-124081739 GCF_050624435.1 Tenrec ecaudatus
TTGTTACAAGGGGGCTTTAAAAAGTTCACGAGTTTCCATTACTTTTTAATTCCCTTTTTCATAAAGTTATTGAACATCCCTCCTGCAATAGCAAATTTTGAACAAAGAGAGTAGTACACCTTTAATAGTGTCTGAACATATTTGGATGCTGAGTTCAATTGGAAACCGATTTTAGGAATGTTCATGGGTCATTTGTGTGTCAAAAGGCAAAATGTCGTAGAGTTGATTCTGATTCCTATTGAACACGTAGAACGTAATTGCCTCTTTCAGGTTTCCAAGTCTGTAAATCTTTATGAAGGCATATGTGCTAACTGACTGATTATCCACTGGGCCACCGGGACCCTTCCCTTTTATATTTGCAAAGAGGGTAGGCAGAGTTGAAAAGTACCTTCCTATGTGCATGCAACCATATCGAAGAACCTATTACAGCGAATGTGTCCCCCAACATATTGATGGGCGGTAATTTTCGGTATTATATAATTATCCTTCATTTTCTGATCTTATGTAACTGTCCTATGTGTTGTAAACATTTACCTCTCTGCTATCAATGCGACAGAATTAGAGGCTATTGTGTTAACTAAGCAAGACACAATTTACACGGTTAAGTTATATTTTGAGTGTATTTCTTTTAAGATGTGAAAGGGATTAAATAAGTGATGATCAGTGTGTGGGGCTTCAGTAACAGCAAGAAGTGGGGGGAAGTTTGGAGTGGGGTGTGACATTTTGATTCAAGGTCCTTGTAATAAGAACCCCCTGGAGTCTACACTAGGCTCAAGGGAAAATTGATGTCAAGAAAACATGGAGTTCTCCCAGGAATTATGAGCCCATGGATATTGAAAGGAGAAAATAAAGATAAAACCATCTCCTAGAGCTGGGGCTCTGAATTTTGATTTTTAGCTTTCTCACCTGTAACAGAACATCTTTCTCTTTGTTCTTAAGCCACCCGTTGGTGGTTCGTCTGCTCTAGTGCACCTGGATCACTAAGACGGAATCGTTTTCAGCAGAAGGGAGACGCGCATATCAAAGGCAATGTTGTATGCTCATTTAGAGCATATAATTCTTGGAAGTGAAGTTTAGGAAAAGGAGAGTCCCCCCCCCCCTTTTTCCCTTTTTAATGTGTCCAATGTGATCACGAGCAATGTGAAGAAATTAAGGGAAATCCCCAGCTGTTTCCCCAGAACAGGTTCTTATAGGATTTTTTAAAATTCCAGCAGATAACTGTGTGCACATTACTTTTGGTAAAATACAGTGTAGTGAGATGTACAGAAGACTTTCCACACAGGGAGCGCCGAGCTCATCCTGTTGTGCAATGACTGGTTCCCTGTGTCCCTGGGTCTAGGTAGAAGACAATCTGTGTTCAGGGAAGGGGTCTGAGAATGACCCCGATAAGGAAAATAAAATGCTTCAGCTTTGAGAAGCTGGAGAGTCAGGAAGGTGACACCAGAGAGCCACGAATGAGCAGAATTCAGCTGGAGTCTGGTGATCTGGAGGAGATGCTCTTGCCCCCAGTGGCTTTGATTTGAGTGCACTTGAAACATAATTACTATACCCATTATTTTGTAGCAATGAAATCTGGACTATCTGGGACAACTTCGACATCTTCTGGGGACTGGGTAGAACAATAGTGTGGGTTAGCTGGAAGCCTCTGGAAAAGAAGGAATTGGGGTAATTTGCATTATGAATTTGGGGCAAGCTAAGCCACTTGAATTTCCCGTTTAGCCTTATGAATTTATTGAGATTCAGTCCAAATTGAAAGGGTGAATCCTTGAGAGGATATCTGTAGAATTCCGTTTAAACAGGCTTAAGAACTACCATCAGTCCTTTTCTCACATGGGAAAAAACAAAACCCAAACCCTTCCAGTTAGGACAGGGTACCCATCTGGAGACTGCTCCCCTGTTTTTCTTATCACTGCCTGGTCTTAGTTGTGGGGTGGATGTGCTCATGAACAGAGAAGAATTTATGAATTATCTGAATATTCTGAGTAGTTTTGATGTGCTTCAGAGACTGGCAAAAACCACAAGACGTTGTTGAAGAAGGCGAAGCTGGGATGCTCCAGCCACTAATTGGCGGGTAGTTGAGTAGCTTGAATGGAAAAATAAACTTGTTTCAATTTTCTGAAATAATCAGGTTTTCCTGGCCAGTCATTTCTGTTGCCCCTGAGAAGCAGACTGACTCCAAAAACATTGGTTGAAAGTATGTGTAGCCGTGCACTTGCACTTGGAGAGAACAAGCAGTCCCTGTTCACTGTAATTGCTTTTCTCTTCAAAACATTTCAAGCCTACTACATGGTAGGGGCTCTGCTGGGGTTACAAAGATGATGCATCTAGGGTTTCTGGAGAACATAGCTCTGGCCATTATCTTAATTATGATACTCGTGAAGAGATACATAAAATTCCTCCAAAGTGAAGAGGTGGTAGTAATTGACTTTCATGATTTCTGACAGTGTATGCTTTTAATTGGCAGCCTCAATTAAATCTGAGGCTATATAGGAATAGGAATAATGAATACGTGGAAAATCTTTATCAGATGCGGTTTTGTTTTTTAAGTATTCATCTACAAGATTGAAAAAATACATTTTTCACTCTAAAACAGCATGCACAATAAATAACTTTCTGGATTATATAACAAATTGGAGAGCTATTTACCATTTGAATTGCATGTTAGCATCCCTGCTGGGACTCACTCTCTCAAAATGCATCAGATTCTATGGTTTGAGAGTTGCTCCTGATCAAATCAGCTTGCTGTGGGGTATAATAGGACAGGGAGAAACTCTGAAGCATCCTTTGAGAAACATGACAAGAGAGGAAAGGGTAAATTAGAATTAGTGACTATGAGTCTGAGCATTCAAGAATAGAATGCGTTTTAACCCCTTTGTGGTGAATTGCCCTAAAATAGACTAATTGTCAAAGGATCTAGTTACCATAGTGATATATCTCTGAAGAGCACATACCTAGAAAAAGTCACTCAATTATAATATCAGAAAACATTCAGCACAATGTAACAGGCTTTCTTTTTCATCTTAACCATTTTAACTACATACATAAAAATAATACATCGGACAGTGTAAGACATGAAAAAATAATAATTTATAAAATATGAAGGGTTCATGAGCGAGGGAAGGGTGGGAGAAATGAGGAGCTGATACCAAGGGCTCAAGTAGAAAGAAAATGTTTTGAGAATGATGGCAACAAATGTACAAATGTGCTTGACACAGTGGGTATATGTATGGATTGTGATAAGAGTTGTAAGAGCCCCCAATAAAATGATTTAAAAAATACAAAATTGAGAATTTTTTTGTTTGAATGAAATAAGAAAAGAATAATACAATAGGATATGTAAGCAAGGATGGGGCTATTTTATCTCATGCACTTTGGACATGTTGTCAAGAGAGACCAGTCCCTGGAGAAAGGCATCAGGCTTGGTAAAGGAGAGGGGCAGTACATAGGGACAGACCTTTGGCAAGGTGAAATGAAACAGTGGCTGTAACATAACACTTATGAGGATAAACAGGAGTGGGCATTGTTTGGCTCTGTTGTACATATTGTTGCTATGGATCGTAACCAACTAACAGCACCCAACAACAACCACGTTTATGAATAGCAACCATACTTCGCTTGCTTTTTATCCTTTTAACTTTTCTTTCTGCCTTACGTCCTTTCTTCACTGTCTAAATGGTTTCACTATATTTTCTACTGTTGGCTCTTAATTCTTTTTTTCTCCTCTGTTTTATTTTCAACAATTCTTGTTTTCCACTTTTTTACATAATTAAACAAAATGATAACAGAATATATTATAACGCTCTAGGACCAGGCAGTGTTTCATTCCATTGTGCAGAGGGTCACTATGAATTGGAACCAACTTGACCATATCAAACAATGACGGCAACCGGCTCAGATCGCTTCAGGGCAGGGAGAGAGCACGCAGGTGCTGGGTTAAGCAGCATTTGACTTTTGCTGAGGTTAGGTGCAGGGCCTATGCATCAGGTGAGTAGGAGAACTGCATGTGTAAGTTGAATTTGATTGGAGAAAAAGGGAGCAACCATAATAAGAGAGCTATTCGAGTAATGGGAAACGCCTTCCTGAGCAGTACTCCGGGGGGCACGTCTGTTTTCCCTTGTACACCAGTAAGCTTACTAAACCACCTGCACCCCAAAGTGATAGAAGTTTTAGCAACTCTTTTGCAGGAAGCTTTATTTGTGCACATTTGAATCGCGGGTAAAATTACTCACATCATTCCATGCAGTACATACCTGACAGTAAGACGGGATTTAGAAACAGAAATAGACATGCAGTCGGTGAAAAAATACTTGAAATATAAAAGAACATTACTGACAACCTCTTCCTTCCACCAGATCACACATTCTAAGAGCTCAGCTCTGTTCTCCGCATTCTGATTACACTGGCTAGGACCACAACCGATGTTGAAAACCTAGGTAACCAGTTTGAGATTTCCATGTTTATAAAGGAAAACTGTCAAGCAAGAACTGCTGTTCAATGTTTCCTTTTCCCCCCTTCTTAGCGGTGGTAGTTTGATTGGCAAATATTATTTTATGCAATCCTAGTTATAGATATCTACTTAATTGTTCTAGGGGGTATTTCAGATTTAGATTGCGATAGCATTGTGGTCTCCTTGAACTAGTCTGTCCTGGATAAGGCCATAAGGCTGCTTAGAGCTCTTTGTGGCCAGAATGCAGGGTGAGCTGCAGTAAAGGACTTAATTGAGGTCTAGAGGAGCATGTTTCTTGTCCAGCTTTCTGTCCACAATCCTCACAAATACAGTAAAACAATGAAAGGATGTAGTCTTTTTAGCAGGCCATGCCCATGTAAACTTCAGTTGAGGTATTGTTCTGTATGAAGTTAACTTGATATTTTTGGTTTACGAATTTCTACTTTCCTTGCAGTTGCCATTTATTTAAGTGGCTTGCCATTTGCTTGAGCAGCATTGTGACATTTAGCCCACTGCCTAAATGATCCTCCAGAACTCTGTAAATTGGCACACATTCGGTACAGAAATCCCCAAGAGGAAACAAACAAACAAAAAACATACGAGTATTATCTCCTAATCATGTTTCAAAAGTATGAAAAATAATGTAATCATGAATATGCAAATATGCAAATGTGGCACACAACATAATTAATTCCTTGACGTGGTTCTGCTGAGCCATTGTACAATAAGTTGATGAAACAGTGATAAAAGAGTTGTTAATGGGCATCTAATGAATTGAAAGCATCCATATTCAGCTTGTTAGTAGCAAGTTAATTGGAGGGCTAATTTTAAAGAAACACTATTAGAAATTTCTCTTTGGGGGTGTATTTGGCTTCTACCCACCCATATTCTGAAAAAGTCCACATTGGTTATGTTTTATATCAACAGAGAAGATGAGAATACAATTTATATAGTGATTAAAAATTCTCAAACCCACAAAATGCTATGGGCTGAAATCCAGAGATTCCCTCACCTTAGGAAAGTTGGTATATAAGTCTGATTATTGTTATCCAGCTATTGCTTAGAAATATATTTATTAGTAACATCTAAGCATACTAAGTTGATACATTCTCCCCTCCCACCCCAAAGCAAATGATCCACATCCTTGCTAATTTCCCTTTCATTTTCAATGTAATCTGAATCAACAAATGTTTATTCTGTGTCCATTAAGTGATAGGCAGTGCTCTGTTTGGGACATGTCAGGAAATAAAACAAAATCTATGCCCTTTTGGATCTTTATTTGTCAAAGAGGAAATAGACATTAAATAATTGATATAACAAATTAGTACATTATACAGCATGTTGGAAAATGATCTGTACTGTGGAATTAGACTAGATTCGTAGTCCCAGAGGACACACTCAGCTGAGCACTTGACTATTAACCAAACTACTTGTGATTCAAACCCACCCTTGGTGCATGACAATTTGTGTCTGAAATGTCGCAGTCTTGAAAACCGTACGCGATGCACTTCTATTCTGCACATCTGGGGACTTCCTGAGTCTAGATTATGAATATGTATCATCCCTTATAGGGATGTTTAGGGTGCCCGGGTGGCATAGTGGTTATGCATTGGGCTGTGATCCACATGGTCTGCAGTTCAAAACCACTGACAGTTCTGTGGGAGGAAGACTGGGCTTTCCACTTCCATGCATAAAATCCTTGTAAATCCACAGGGGAGTCGTTATGAGTCAGAATTAACTCCATGGCAGTGAATGTTTTTCCCCCCACAGGGATGATTAAGGTACAATTCAAGTCCAACTGCCCTTTAATTATGTAGCACATTACAATGTTGTAATCTTTTTAGCATTGATCATTTTACAGATACAGTTAATCATGCATTTACCTATATTTAAAAATCTAATCTCTCATAGCCCTTATACACACTCACAACAAGTGAGTCTAACATTATATTTTCAGAATAAATGTCTTTCCATTTATTATCTTAAAATAAATCATCTGAAGTGAAGTCTTGCTATGTTTGTTGCCATTCTTGATTCAGATGAGAGTCACTAAATTGATTAAACTTGAGAGAAGAAAAATAAACATGAAACAAATCAAATGTATATGAAATAAGTCAGATAGATATCAGTACTATGAAAATATGCATTATTGTATGAAAAATGTGATTGTTTTAGAAACATGAACATTTTAATAGTTATAGAAATAACTTTGTAAAATAACCAAAATTTTTATTAGAACTTTAGGGGGAAATAGTAATTTTAAAGTTATATATTGTGATGAGTAACATAAGCAAATAAATATGTAGACAATGTAATGAAACAGAGTGTAATGGATTGAAATTCAAAATGAGTATTTGTATCCAATATGAGGATTGTGGTTATGTATGTTTTACATATATATACTATAAAGCGTAGTTTACAATGTTATTTTAATCTCATAGTTAAAACATTGGACCCTATTCAGTTCAAAGAGTTCTGCGATGTCATGTATCAAAATGGAAAGATGGCGAATTTGGTGCCAGGGACGAGCTATTACATATGTCATTTCACTTTTAGTAGTTCTGTCTCTGTTCCTATTGATTACCAGGGCATTAGCTCTGCCTATCAATCGATAGTCTCTTCCCTGCATATTCTTTAGATATTTCCAGACCGTGTTATTTAGCATCCTATTATGTTTCAAGGGAATTATTATGTGATTCAGATTTCATGTAAAGAAATAACCCAATAATTCAGAAACATAAAATTAATATGTTTGTTATTTAACATATATTGATGATAAAAATACATTTTATTTGTTCTGTCAAATAATTCTTGAAATATGGCATTTTCTGCCATTTCCAGGTTTATCTCTGGCACTTCTTGAAAATGTAATATTGCCCTGAAAAGGTATTGTCCTACACTTGTTTCACTTTCCCTCCTGTAGTGTTTTTCATTTACTGTGCACATGTGAGTAATTGTCAGCTCGTTGGACTGTGGTGTCTGTGTGTTGCTACGCTACTGGAAGCTGTATTGCTGGTAATTCAAATACCAGCAGTGTCGCCCAGAGTGAGTAGGTTTCGGGAGCTTCCAGACTAAGAACCAGTGATGAAGAAGGAATAGGCTGTTCTAGTCCCTTGACCCCTATGGATAGTGCCGTGTACTGGAGTACAAGGACAAACAGAGGGGCTTGAAAGAAGCACAGCCAGAGGGCCCCATAGAGACGGATGGGAAGACTTTGTCTGAAGTACTTTGGACCTAGTATCAGAAGAGACCCGTCCCTGGAGAAGGGCCCTATGCTTGGTAGAGAGGGAGAGTGTCGACAAAGATGGATCGACACAGTGGCTACAACAACTGACTCAAACATACGGACATCGTGAGGATGGCGAAGGCCGGTGGTGTTTCACTCTGTTATACACCGAGTCTCTGTGATTGGACCCACCTCGATGGGCACCCAGCCACAACAAGCACACGTGCACCAGGCAAAATGTGCATGTGCTAGCACTTATTACAGAAATATCATCGCTCCTAATATAAACAATAGCATTTTTTTCATTGTACCGGTGCCTATAATGAGATTGGGAGTCTCTGTGTCCTGGTTGTTAATTTTGCCAAGTCAAATCGCAGTTACCTTGCAGGTAGCTGCAGCTCAAGAGTTAGGGTTGAACTGAAATAAAATTCAGTTGAAATAAACAACTTTGTTTTTGAACTTTTTGTTTAGCTAGAAATACTTATATTTTGAAATGTAAAAGAATGATGTTTTAAACCTTTTAAATTTTATGAAAATTATTTGAAGTGTATTTTCTGTTAAATGTAGGAGATTAAAACTAGCTTAGTGATATTTAATTGACTTCAACCTTGTTCAATGTTTACTATTTGGAAAAACCAAGCAAGCTATTATCAGTTTCCACTTCTACATTGAACAACCGTTTTCTTTTCCCCTCCTTCAAGCTACTGGGTTAGCTTAATTGATGACAATTTATCAAAGGAGGAGTTGAGGCAACCCAGTATTTTCAGCTCTACGTTTATGTAACTTAGAATTTATTGAGTACTCTGTAACCAATGTAATCCAGAAGTCATTTTTCTATGGAAGGAGCAGTCATCTATAAAGATCAACTGCAAAGTTGTGTGTGGCTAAAATACATTTCTGTTCAGTTTATTGAGTATAGATATTACACTTTTGAACTTATAAACATTAATATATACTATTAAAATGCCACTTTTTATTTTCAATGATTGGAATCTCGTATTTTGTAGATTGAATAAATATTCCCTATTGCTAAAAAAATTCACAACTACTTGGTGATTTAAATTCTGCAGAAGAAAAAGTGAGCTCAATAGATCTATAGGGTGCTTTGGTAATCTGAAAATATCTTTGCATTTGAATTCATGTATGTGATTGCAGATAAAAAGAAAGTGTTCCTTGCTTCCCAGACTTCTCTAAATGCCCCCACATAATCCAATTCCTCCCCTTTATCAGTCAAGTGAAGTATTTCAGCTGCTCTATTTTCCAGGTGATCACGGCCACTTTGGATCTGGGGTCTGGTTCGGCCACTGCTGGGAGAAAGAATTGATTGCTGACTAGCAGTTTGATTTGTGAATTCATTCCCTGGAGGAAGCTGTGAGAAAGTGGGGGGGGGGCAGCACAGATAGAAAGAAGATGAGTGTGAAGGGCAATGGCTACGTCAGGAGGAAATGACCCCAGAGGCAAGGGAGGCAATTTAAAAAAATTAGAAGCTCTTACAAATATCTGGACTCCTGAGAATACAGAAAAGATTAGCTCACCAGGACTTTTAGTATTTTAAAAAGAATTTTCTTCACATATACTTCACTTATCATACAATTCAGTGTTCAGTTATATTAAAGAGAGTTGTACAATCATCCCCCAATTTTAAGACATTTACTTCTTTCTTGTATTCATCCTTACCAGCTCCCACCGCCCTGCCCCCCAACTTACTCCACCCCTCCCCCCCACCACACATACACACCTCAAGAAGGCATCCATGTAATCACAGTCTCTGTGCCACTCACCCACCCTGGATTTCATATGCTGAACAGCATCGAAAACAAAACTGAGAAACAAACAAAGAAAGCCAAAACCCTATGCTCTGCATGATAGCAAAGTTATTCACATCTCTGCTAAGAGATTGTTCCCCAGAGGCTTGTGACCCTGTGAATGGATTTTGGGTTCTCACTCTCATTCTTATACTTCCACAGTTTAAGCTCTGATACCATTCCCTCCTTCAGGTCTGGATTTTATCAGTCACAATCTTTGCATCACACACGGCTGTTGTTCTTCCATGTGGCCCTGGTTGACATCTCACTCAAATTGGTGCTTGTTTGAAGCCAAACCTTTAAGATTCCAGATGCATTATTTTTTTTTTTACTAATAGCTGGGCACCATCTAGTTTATTTCCTACACTTTGCTCTAGTTAGTATTTTGTTACATTTCTAACAGATACTCTGAGGCTATTTCTATGACGTGAGAGGAAAAAATTATTGCCAATTTTCATGAATATTTTCTATTGAAGATACAAGATTTTAAAGTTATATTGAAAATATTTGTAATCACAGTATCAATTCCTTCCTACAAATTAAAATATTCAAAATAAGAAATGACTCTTTTAATAACAACACCCAAGAACTCAAAACTAACCACCTTTGAATCGATTTTGACTGACATTGACCTCATAGGTCAGAGTAGAATTGTTTGTCCCTCGTAGGTTTCTGAGGTCATAACTCTTTAGGAGAGTAGAAACTTTCATCTTTTGTCTGCAAAAGGGCTGCTAATGGCAATATTAATGGTTTGAGCCCGCCAGCAGCTTCTCAGGAGAAAGATGGGCTGCCTACTCTGTCAAGATGTAAAGTCTAGAAACCCAAGGGAGCAGATCTATGTACTAAATGGTCTCTATGCGGGGGAATTAACTTGATGGCCATCAGTCTTTAAAATAAAATCAAAGAAACCTAAGGATAAGAAACTGTATCTGTAAGTTATTTAAAGTGATTAGCCCATAGACTTTAAGAATCCCCTGGTGCTTCAGTGAGTTTTGTGTTTTGCTGTTAATTGCAAGATCAGCAGTTTGAAACTACCAGCCTCTCCCTGGGAGAAAGCTGAGGCTTTCTACTCCTGTAAAGATTACAGGCTTAGGAATCCACAGAGCTAGCCCTCCTGTGCCCTACATGGTCCTCATGAGTCAGAATGGACTCGGTGGCAGTGCAGGTTGTGGTTTCGTGGCATCGGAGGGTGAGCATTGGGCTGCTAGTTCAGATCTAACAGCGCCTGGGAGGGAGAAAAGGAAGCACTTTGCCCTCAGAAAGACTTACAGCCTCCGAAATCCTTTGTAGGTCTCTGTGTGCCTAAGTCTAGATAGCAATAGCAACGGACGTGGGATCATTCAGATTTCCTTCTAATATTTAAATAGATACCAGTCGCATTGTGAATTTTCACCTACGAGTGCCATTGATATAAATGCCTGTAGTAGTCTTTTTTAAAGGGGCCCTGATGGCGTAGTGGGTTATGTTTTGGACTGCTAACCACCACCACCGCATGGCTAGCAGTTCCCCACCAGCAGCAGCTCTGTGGGAGAAGAATGAGGCTGTCCCTGTGGAAAGTTAGTCTCAGAAACTCACAAGGCACTTGTACCCTCTTCCTTAGGTTTACTAGGTGTCGGGAATATTGTGAGTTGGAATTGACTCAGTCAAAATAAGTTTACCTCTTTGGTTTAATTTTCATTACAAACCTAACTCTATTTTTTTCACATACAGTATGTAGAAAACTATAGTAGGTACTGAATTTTTACAGTATTTTTGGGTAATGAATGTTTAAGTGATCAATTCAATTCAATTTAATATACACGAACAGCAAAAGCACAGATGATGTCTGCGTGCCTTCAGTTCGTTTCTGACTCAGAATGCCGCTGCGGCAGAACAAGGCATTGCCGGGTCCTGCGCTGTGCTCGTGCCATGGCTGTGTTGGAGCGCTCAGTTGTAACAACTCAGTCAGGCCATGCCCTGGACAGCTTCCCGCTCTTTCATTTTCCTGACCTTCAACTTTCTCAAGAATAATGTCTTTTTCCAGGGTCTGCCCCGCTTGACAGCATCTCCAAAAACGAGTGAGGCTGAGTCCTGCCATTCCTCTTTCCTAGAAGTATTGCCGCTGTATTTCTTCTAAGATAAATTTGTTGTTCTAGCATCTCTTGCTCTTTGCAGTGTCCCTTGCGAATACCACGAGTTCTTCTTTGGACTGAGTTTTATATGCATATGAAGTGATTGAAAATACCATTGTTAGACCAGGTGCACTTTAGTTCTCAAAGTGCCACCTTTGTTTTTAAAAAACGTATCCCATGTGTTTTATATTTGATTTCTTAACTGTTACTCCCATGAGTGTTGCTTGTGAATCCATGTAAAATGCAGTCCTGGAAAACTTCAATATTTCCTCCTTTGTTATGTTGTTCACTGGTCAAGTTGTCAGAATTTATATTTTCTTCTCAAAAATAATACTTATATTAACAGTCCATTGGCTGTTTGGAGCAATTAATTGAAAAAAAGATGAGGTCTTCACTAAGATTATTGGTTAATTTATTTGAAGTTATTTATTTTTCATGAGCAGTTAGCATGGGAGATAAAGCTATCAATTGTAGGATTCATCACCTCACCTATTTCAGGTTCTTCGCTTGAAAATGTCATTTTGGCTGTGCCATGAAGGGATATTACTTAATATCTCTGTTCAACCCATCATATTTGTTAACTTCCGTCAAATGACTCAGCTGTTATTAGATGCTGCAAGTTGGTTCCGACCCATAGCTACCCTATGCACAACATCCTCACACTGATTTCTATGCTTGAGCCCATTGCTGTAGCCACTGAGTCAATCCATCTCCTTGAGGGCCCTCTTTTTTTTTTTGCTGCCCCTCTACCAAGCATGATGTCCTTCTCCAAGGCCCAGTCTCTCGTGACCATGTGTCCAAAGTATGTAAGAATAAATCTTGTCATCCTTGCCTCTAAGGAGCACACCGACCATACTTCTTCCAAGACAGATTGGTTTGTCCTTCTGGCAGTCCATAGTACTTTCAATGTTCTTCTCCAGCACTATAATTCAAAAGCATTGCTTTTACTTCAGTTTTCCTTATTCAATGTCTAACTTTCATGCACATATGAGGAGATTGAAAATGCCATGGCTTGGGTCGGGTACACCTTAGTTGTCAAAGTAACATCCTTGCTTTGGAACCCTCGAAAGAGGCCTTGTGCAGCAGAATGATCTAATGTTCCTCATCTTTTTAGTCTCTTGACTGCTGCTCCCAAGGGAATTGATTGGGAACCCAAGCAACATAATATGCTTGGAAACTTAACCGTTTCTCCATCTATCATGATGTTACCTGTTGGGCCAGTTGTGAGGATTTGGGTCTTCTTGACATTGAGTCCGAATTCACACTAAAGCTGAAATCCTTAACCTTCATCACCAAAGGTTTCAAGTCCTCCTCACTTTCCACAAGTAAGATTGCCTAGGTAGGAGAATTCAATCAAGATCTGGAAGACTCTTATGAAGAGATTGGGCAAGTCTGACATTCTGCTGCATACTAAACACGTGCCAGCTCAGAAACAGAACAGAGGGAATCCAAGAACCTTCCATAAAGAAGAGTTACCAGCAGGACAAGTGTGAGTTCCCGACCCCAAATGCTGGAAGAACCAGAGGAACGGAGGTCAAAGCACTGAGATCCTGAGACAAATCTGAGGCTAGCCTGCCTGGTTCATGTCACGAAACAGTGGTCTAAGGACCACATGGTAGAGGTAGAGGACAGAGAGAGACATGTCTGCTAGCATGGCTGAGGATATGGTGTGCAGACAAAAGAACTATGTCCTTAATATTTTGTAATTTGTTAGCATTCCTAAAAATCTCACCATCATGAGTATTGTCTGTGAGTTCTATTGTTACCATTGCATTGAATTATTGAACTCATTTGAAAAGTAGAGTGCTGTGGGAACTAAGATTGGTGTCAAGTAGCATAAGAAGGTTGAAGAGAGGAGGCATGTCTCATCGCTCTTTATAGGCATCGTCCTTTGGCAGATGTGGAGTTAGGTTTTCCTTCTCCCTCAAATAACTTGAGGAGGTCAGACGCGGTGTCCGCACAATTTCCGCAGGCTCACATTCATGCATGTCACTTCTCAGAGAACATATCTGCTTGAACAGGGCCTCTTAGCTGTGCAGAGCTGGACACGCTCCTCTTTTATCCTGAGACCCTTTTAAATGTTGGTGAGGTTCACAAGGAATCATGTTGATATGGTTCATTAGACAGAGAAGACTATAATGAGAGTGTTTTCCCGAGGAGCCACGCACATTCACACACGGAGTGTAGGCTCTTTGTGAGTGAGTGTGTCTTCAGGCCAGAGCGTGCATGCTCAGTAGGACCGCCGAAGAAACATGAGGAGCTTTTCTTATCTGCTTGCATAACTGCTGGAATGATCACTCTTGAACACAAATCTGAAACTCTCTTTTCTCCTAATCATCTCTTTTTACAGACTTGGACTTGCTCTTCCTGAAAAATTCAGAGGATAGCTAGCAGATTTATGATCTGCCCTCTAATGCCCAATGTGACTGGCCCAGCCACTCTTCCCATGGCTTCTGTATGCCAGGAACCCGTGTGCAGTAGTGATCTGACGCATAGTTCGCTTTTCTCTCTTGTGAATCGCATGCTCTTCCCTGTCTCTGCATAGTTCTCCTTCTAAACACTTCGGTCTCCCACTTGCTCTTCCTTGTTCTTCCCCAGCCAACTCTTACTCATCCTTCAGGGCTCAGCTTAAGAGACTCAGTCTTCTACTGTTCAAGGCTAGATCGAGGAATCAAGAATCTCTTATGCTATAATTTAAAACAAAACAAAAAAATCAAGAATCAAGCAGTTATTCTAGATTTGACCCTGACTCATAGCAACTTCTGATGTATCAGGATAGAATTGTGTCCCATATAGTTTTTCAGGGCCCGAGGTTTGGGGTGTGGATTACCAGTTGTTTATTTTGAGGTACCCTCGGTAGACTAAAAGCTCCAATTGTTGTTAGCAACTGAGCAAGTACATATTTTTTGCCTCTCAGAGGTGTTATGCTGTCATTTAATGCCATGTAGCTCCCCAGTATAATTAGGGTTACCCTCGTAGCACTTAACACGTCACAGCTATAATTGAAGTATTTATTTTATTGTCATGGATTTATTATCTGTCAGCCCTGATAAAGAGACTTTTAATTAAAATAAAATACTATTTATTGAAAGCATCATTGTTTTTCACTGCTTCCCAACTCTATTTCATTTATTTTTCATAAAGATAGGATTTGGTTTGGTCTTGTAGACCAAATATATATTCGACTGGGCATTTCACTGCTAGAACCATTCATGATTAAATAAAGAGGGTTTTCTTCCACAGCAGATAGAAGGGTGGAGGGTATTACTGATGAATTGCCTCTTTCCCAGGTGCTGATTTACACCTCTTTTAATAACAAGTTTGGTATTTGGTACCAATTGTGAAGTTGGGCATACAAATGTTGCTGCCACTTTAATTGGGATCATACAATTATCAGGGCCCAAATGGGCAGATGACCTATAACTGTTTATCAACTGATAACTGATTAATTTCTCCCAGGATGTCTTGGTCACTCCGTATTCTCAGATCTCTCTCTGAACCAATATATGTTGTTGTTACTGTTTTTCTTTTTTAGTGATGTTTGTCCTTTTGATAACTCACTGGTGCCACAGATTGAAAAACAGCAATATATTTTCTAATGGACTACCCTACTGAAGACAAATCACAGACTTTTTTCTTTCACTGTAGGTGTTATAAAGAATCTTTGATGAGGGTGACTTTAAATTAAATTCCTTTCCTGTGTGTGTGCCATATGTATGAGGAAGCACCGTAGTCAGTGTTGAGCCTGGCTGTGACCTTGGCCCTCCGACAGCTGAATGCCAGCCTGTTGAGTGAGTTTTAAAGATACAAGTAGTGTTTTGAAGAAATAGAGAAATATTTTCTTCAAGATAAATGTATTGCTTTTCTATTTTGACTTCCAAGTTATCTTCCCCATAACATCTTTGTTAATTTAATGGCTTCCACATTATATAGTATGTTGCACTGGTGGTGCAGTGGGTTACTTGTCAGGCTGCTAAATGCAAGATTAGCTGTTTGAACTGCCAGCTGTGGATCACACATGTTATAGACTCAGAATCTGTAGGAACAGTTCTACTCTGTTTTATAGGATCAATGTGAGTCAGAATCGAGTTGATGCTTTGGAGCTTTTTATTTTGGGGGGAGGGTTGGTATATTGTTTAATAAGCAATTTATTTTTTAATATTATAGATTATTAGAAATTTTCCAAAGTAGTGTAGAGTTACTGTAGTTCTCCATCAATTTCCTTTGATGTTATTATCTTACATTGTGAGCATGCACCACTATTAACTAAGCACTAGATTTTATTTGGTGTTCACTAATGATTCACTAATGTTCTTTCAACTAATGTTCACTAATCTTTCCCTAATATTCAAGTATTTGAAGATTCAGTTTGGAATACCTTATTGTTTTTAGTCTGCATGTCAACATAAAAAACAAAAATACAAAGAAAATGGCATAGAGATTACCCAAAATACTGATCCAAGACATCATGGACATATCAGTGGTGAAAGATGTTACCATAGATCTCCAATGTATTTCTTAATGCCAATGCCATGTAATTAAATAATGTCCTCTTTGTATCTGGTATAGCAGATTGTTTTCAATTGGAGGTGTAGTAAGTTTGGGTTTTACACATTAATTCAAGTGATATTTATGTTATAAACATTGATTTTTCAAAGATGTAGGAATAAAGATATCCTTGAATATTATTATGTTTTCAATGCTTTTATGATTTCTTTTTTCTAACCTAAATGGTACAACTTATTTTTATTAGAATGGGCTGAACTCATAGTGGCCATACTTTCAATGAACATATATCTGACTTATAGTTGTTAAAAATCTCAAATTAATTGACCTTTTCAATACAGTAAAATATTTATTAGGGACCCACACCCACACACACACACACACACAATTTATTAGGGGATTTTTATTAATAATTTTATTGGATGCTCTTACAGATATAATAATCCATAAGTCAATTATATCAAGCAAACTTTCACAGATATTGCCATCATCATTTTCAAAACATTTTCTCTCTACTTGATCCCTTTGACAACAGCTCCTCTTTAGTCCTTCCTCCCCCTCCCTATCACCCTTGTGAAGCCTTTATAAATTATATATTAGTATATTTTTTCCATATCTAACATCACCCAATGTATCCTTCACCCACATTCTGTTATTCGTCCCCCTCAAGGGGGGTTATGCGTCCATCGATGCTACCGGTTCACCTTCTCACCTCCCTTCCCATGCCCTCATGGAATCAATACTCCCATTACTGTTTCTGAGGGGTTTATCTCTCTTTTATTCCGAGTGTCAAAAATGCTTATGTGTGCTAGTGTACACATTCCAGTCTAGCAGGATTTGTGCGGTAGAACTGGTGCCATGATAAGGGGTGGGAGGGTGGGGGGGAGAGGGAAGCATTAAGAACTACAGGAATGAAGAAAAAAAAGAGCTACAGGAATGTTTTGTGTTTAGTCGTTGCTATACTGCACCCTAGACGAATCGTCCCTTCTGTGTGTGTCCCTTCAGTGAGAGAATGTCCAATTATCAAAAGATGGGCTTTGGTTCCTCACTCTGACCCCTCTCCTTCACCTAAAAATAATTGTTTGTTTTTGGTCATCTGATATCTGATCCTCTTGACAATGCATGATCACATAGGCTAGTGTGCTTTTACCATGTGGGCTTTGTTGCTTCCCTGCTCTATGGCCACTTGTTTAGCTTCAAGGCTTTAAAACCCAAGTTGCTATATCTTTTAATAGCCAGGTACAGTCAACTTTCCTTACCACATTTGTGTATGCACTCATTTTGTCTTCGGGAAGGTGATTATCACATAGTCACATTATGTTCTTGTGTGGAGGGAAGACTTAAGTAGAGGCCGATACTCTGTCTGCTACCTTAATACTATACCATATAAATATATATATACATAGACCAATACCCCTATCTGTGTATATGCATATATTTACATATATACATGTCTTTATTTATACCTTGCTCTATAGCTTTTACCTCCTACTTCTTTCCTTTATTTCTTTAACTTTCCTCCTGCCCCACTATCATGTTCACCCTTCATTCCGCTCTCAGTACATTACAATTGATCAAACATCACCAGGCACTCAACACCTTCCTCACTGCTAACTAGAACCCTTGTTTTCCCTTGACCCTGAGTTCATTGACTCACTCTCTGCTCCCTTCTCTCCCACCTCCTCCTCTCCTATGACCCCGCTCCCCCACCCCTGGAACCATTGGTCCCGTTACTTTCTACTCAGGACTGTTTAGCCTGTCTATTTTTTAAGTATGTCAATATGGATTAAAATTTGCTTAAATTTACTTGAAATGTGTTTAAGACATACTTTGAGATGCAATAGTATTTTATGACAGTGCTGAGCTTATAGTGTGGCTATTTTCTCCCAGGCTTCAGTGCTAAATTTTAAGAATCTGGTATTACTTAGTTCAATCAAAACACTATAGATGTTATATTCTTCTTTTCAAGTATTTCAAAATTAATCACTTATTTTATATAATGCTATATGATTATATTTTTCATGTTTTATAGTGTATACATTATGTACTAGTTGATTCATACCCCTTTTTTTCAATTGCATATGCCCTTGGCAATTTTAGATAAATGAGGAATCCAATGTGGTAAAATATACTGCTGAAAATAGGAAAATGGTTGCTAGCATTTTAATTCTACCAGCTCACATTCACCACCAACAACAAATCTTCTCTGCAGTTGAGCTGATTCCAAATCCTCGCCACCCTGTAGCATACAGTATAATTGCCCTGTAGGTTTTCTAGGCAATAACTCTTTACAGATGTAGGAAATTTCATCTTTCTCCCCTGGAGTGGCCAGTAGTTTCAAACTGTGACCTGGTTAGCACCAGAGCATAACCCACTCTGCCACCAGAGTCCCTTAATGCCCACACCACTGGTGTGTTATTTACCTCAATACAAATCTCATTGGCTTGGGTTTGCTTCAGCAATGTTTGTATTGTCTTTTGTTTCTGAAAATTTTTCGCTAAAGGCAGACATATGCACTGAAAGGGCATCCTGACAGGAGTGAGAATAACTTATTTTGAGTCTTCAAGTTATCGAATTAACTGGGTGACCTTCAGCATTTTACTTAGTTGCTTTGGTCTCAGTTTCTTCGTCTGTGAAATGAAAAATTTAGGCAAAGGACCCGTACGGAACCGTTCATCTTCACAGCTGAATGGTTTCGTAACTCCTTCTTCTCCGACCGTGCACACCTACTATTCCATGCCTATCAGGCTGAGAAATCCAGAGGAGTCGTGAGTCCCCATGACAATCACTGACCTCTGTAATCACCAGGGGGGCCTCGGTTTTCATCTCTGGCACAGAGATGAAAAGTGCATATGCCTGAAGCAATCTGACTGCTAACGAACTGAGAGGAGAAGGAAGGTGGAGGGACATTGAGGACATGGAGCGTCTCTCCTTGCTCTTTTGTTGGTACAGTTTCTACTCACTTCTAGCAGACTGTACCCTGGGGAAGGCAGGCCGGATCTGACCTTTCAAGGGAAAGCATTCAAAGTGCTTTTCATGACTGGTCTCAAAAGCTTTAAATGTTAGAAATGAATTCAAAGTAAAAAAACTTACTCTGTGAGCTCTAGAGAAAAAATTAGCAGGATGGAAGTCATCCATTAGATGCCAATTTGTGATTTCTGTTCTATTTCAGTGGTTTTTAAAACATTTTTTTACTGATTATAGCAATGAGCAAGGTTTCCCTATCCCAACATTTATGTGCATATATGTATACATCTGTGTATCAAACAAAACTTTCATCAAATATCTGCAATACACCTTATTTTTAATTTGATCTATACAGCACTTGTGTTTCATTTCATCCCATGTTTCTAAGTACAGTTTTTGAAAACTGATAGTTATACCCCTTAATCTATTTTTATTACCTTGACACCTAAATGTGATTAGCTTGGTATTCTAGGGAACATTTTATAACTAAGTGAATAAGTTACGTGCTGAGGCCATGAGGTCTTGGGGCCACATGGCTCCAGAATAAGCACATTTTATATATTGAGAAATGATAGTGTCCCAAGAAGAAAGAAAGTCTAAAAGGAAAGAGGAGGGGAGAAGGGACAAAGGAGCAAGGGTAGAGGTTTTGTTGCCATCTAGGCAACATGGTGTTTCATGGATTATTGCTGCTCTTTCTCCTCACCCTGAGTTGTGCCTCATCAGCCAATGAAGATCCTTCAGGTCCCACTCCCTCAAGCTTTACCTGACTCAAGTTACCATAGCAAACTCCACTCTGAGAGATCCGCAGCTCAACAGCCACATTCGGAGTGCCCATCAACTGCGGGGCCCCTCCTCCAGCACTATCAAGAACAACGTTCTGCTACTCATTAGACCCTCAGGATGTGGCGCTGTTTCCAAGCTACACCTCTGGTTTTCAGTGGCTACTTCCTCCAAAGTAGGGAGCCAAGTCCTTCTTCACTTTCATTTCTTAGTCGGGAAGCTGCCCTGAAACCTCTTCACTTTGGGTGACCCTGCTGGCGCTTGACAGACCAGTAACCTAACTTCCAGCGTCCCAGCAACACATAGCTGATCACAGATTGACAAAGTGAAAGACAAATGATGTTCTTTCCATTAGCACAAGGAAACACTGCATGTTTCAGTGTTAGGAAAGATTATGCATCAGGGTCATAATGACCTTGACATGTGCGAAGTATGAATCAAGGAGTGGAGCCTCCAAAATAGATATTCAATGATTGCAGTCTTCAATGGAAGTATATGAAAATCCTCACATTGGATCAGTAGGTAACATCATGATAAATGGAGAAAAGATTGAAGTCAGGGTTTTTGTTTGCTTGGATCCACAATCAATGTTCATGGAAGTAGCATTCAAGAGATCAAAAGATTGGTTGCATTAGGTAAATCAGATGCACAAGACTTTTTTTAGAGTATTAGAAAGTATGGATGTTACCTTGAGGAGTAAGGTGAGCCTGACCCAAGCTACGATGTTTTCAGTTGCCTCATGTGCACGTGAAAATTCAACATTGAACAAAGAAGACTGAAGAAGAATCGATGCATTTGAATTACGGTGCTACAGAAGAATATTGAAAGTGCCATGAACTGCCACAAAGGTAAACAAACCTGTCTTGGAAGGAGAATGGCCAGAATGCTCCTTGGAGGCAAGGATTGCAAGCTTTCATCTTACATACTTTGGACATGCTGTCAGTATGGTCCAGACCCTGGAGAAGGACATAATGTTTGGTGACGTGGGTGCAGAGCTGGAGAAGAAAGCCTTCAAAGAATTGATTGACCCCAGAACTTAGCACAGGAACAATTGTGCGGATGGAGCGAGACCAGGCAGTGTTTTTGTTCTGTTGTACATATATGGTCACTATGACTGGTCCATATGATTGGAACCAACTCGATGGCACCTAACAATAGCAACACTTGAAATGTTGACACTAAAGTTCCTAGCCAGTTTCACATCAGCACAGTGAAGTGTTCTTGAATTGGCATTCTTTTCAATGATAGACAGAGTTTATTATGTTCACATTATTGAATTCCTTTTCACAAATAATAAAAACACATGTAAACATCTTTAAGATAAATTCTACTTAAAGCTATGATCCATCTGATGTCATCACTGATAGTCTTGTTCATGGTTTCTTCTGATTGTGACTTGAAGTCCTGACAGCTCCCTATGGATGTATTACTCCAACTATTAGTCAATTATCCTCAGGAAGCTTTACTTGTGTTTTATAATAATGATATTATATTACATTTTCTCATTCTTTTGAGTCACCCTTCTTTTGAATGGGTACAAATATGGATCTCTTCTGGTTTATTAGACAGGTCACAGTCTTCCAAATTTTGGGAATGAGTGAGTGTTTCCAGTTCTTGAACAACTTATTGAAACATTTCATTTGGTCTTCTGTCTGTTGCTGGAGTCTTGTTTTCACTAATGCCTTCACTGTAGATTGGACTTCTTCCATTGGTAACATTGGTTCTTGATCATATGCAATGTCTTAAAACGATTGCATGCCAATCGGTTATTTTTGTTTCAATGACAAGATTACTTACATTTTCTTTATCAAAAGATGAGTCCCGCATCCAATGTTTTGTCCAGAGTCTCCGATATTGCAGTCCAAACACACAATGTGTTCAGTCTTCCTTCAGCTGGATATATGCTGAACATGTTCATTTTTTAAAAATCCAAGTCTTTGTATTTGTGTTATGCTTTTCTTTGACTTCTTGATCTTTCTTTTAAGATTTTTGTTCAGCTGTTTTATTTCATTGTTTATTCCATTTACTTTGACTGTTCTAAGCTCAAGAGCAAGTTTCATAGTCTAGTCTGACATCTACTTTGATCTTTTCTTCCTTGTCCTTTACATAACTTTCTTCTTCTTTCATGTCTGAAGTCTTTCTCCCCATCCCACAGTGCATTATGTCTTCTGTCAGTGGTAGTCAGTGAATTCAGTTAAGTATTTTGTTTGTTTCAAATCTGTACTATGAATGCTCTATAAATTCAGGTGGGATATAATCAAGTATTTTGGCTCTCATAGATTTGTTTTTTCTTCAACTTCAACTTACATGTGGGCACTTGATGATCTGTTTCACAGTCCACCTCATTTTAACCACTGATATATAGTGTCTTCATCATCTTTTCCAACATATCTAATCAATTTTATTCATTCATATTCAATTTGGTTAAGTGGATATTTATAGTTGATATTTATGTTGTTGAAAAAGCAATTTGCAATAAAGTTGTTTGTGTTGCAAAATTCTATTATGAGCTTTCTAGCTTTGCTTCCAGCACCGAGGCCATATTTCCAGGTGACTGTTTTTTTCTTTTCATCTATCACCTTGAAATCACCAATTATTATTAATACATCCTGATTGCACGTTTAATCAATTTCAGAGTGAAGAAGTTGGCATAACTTTTCAATGTCTTTACCATTATGCTTAGTGTTTGGCTTGTACCTTTGAATAATAGTTTTATTGACTCTACTTCCTTGTATGCAGACAGATGTCATCCTATCATGGATGGTATTGTATTTTAAGATAGATCTAGAAATTTTTATGATAAATGTTTGCATTTTCTCTTGAAATTTTCATCTCCAGTATGGTAAACCATATGATTATCTGATTCAAAATAACAAGTATTAGTCCAGTTCATCTCACTAGTCCCTAAGAGATTAACCTTTATGTGCTCCATTTCATTTTTGGTGCCTGACATTTTCATAGATCCATCATTTCCTAGGTTTCTTATCATTTTAAATATTTTGCCTCATCTGCAGCACAGGGAGATACTGAAGGCTTTATTCCATGCACGTCACTTTGGTCAACTATGCCTTGAGAATGAGCTGTGTCTTTTGAATACGTTCTAACCAGAGAGGTTCAACTTCAGGCATTATGTATGACACTGTTTCTATGCTTCTCATACAGTTTTAATAGATCAATATTTCATTGCTCTCACTTATGCCACAGAGTGGGCAGCCTGTTCTTTTACTGTATCTGTTCTTAGCCTGGAAACTGCTGAAACCTGTTCACCTTAGGTGACCGGCTGGTGGTTTAAATACTGGCAATTTAGCTTCCAGCATCACATCAATACATAAGCCACCACAATTGAGAAATTGACAGACAAGTGGTAGATGTTTTACTTCTTCTAGTACATTATTTTTTTTAATTTAAGCCAATTTTTTTAAATGCAGGTAACCACAGTGTTGAGATTTTCTTTTAATTCAGAACTTTCGACAAGTATATTTGTTCACTTCTTAAACTTAATTTTAACAAATGCATCATTTCGAAAACAAGTTGAAACCAAAGATATTTTCTTGCTAATTTCTTTTAGGTGATTTAAAGTACACTTATAGCATCTACCCTGTATTATTTAGCAATATTGACCTTGGAAGTGTGTTCTCTTTGGCAGATATAGTTCTCTGCAATTAAGGTAGATAATACCTGCATGTATCCACCATCCCAAGTACCTTTCATCCAGTATTATTTCAGCTCCCTGTATATATTTAAGTACTTTATTATATCTATTTTTAAAGTGAAGAGGCTGTAGTTCGTAGAAGTCAAGGAGCTTAATGGGCGGCAGAGCCCATGACTTTAACCGCTGTGCCATACTGTTTCTGAATTTAGCCCTAGAAGAGTTCCCTTGTAACTCTACTGACAATTAAAACAACACAGCACCATAGAATACAGAATACCTAAAAATATTGCTGATACGCAGATACTACACAATTGTGAAACATATTTTGCTGTGGTAATACACTGAGATATTTTTGTACAGGAGTGAAGTTGACCCACCTACTCAGTGTCTCATTGTTCCCACTGTGGTTTGACAATTAAAATATTAATGCTTGTCACAGCCGCCACAGGTCTTGTTCAGAGTGAGTGCTCAAGTCCAAGTCCTTCCATTGACCTCCTAATCGTGACATGCCCTGGAATATACCCTGCACGTAAATGACTCCCTTGCGGCAAGTACAATAGTACAGCTTCACTGTCAGGAGCCACTGAAATGGAAACACACAGTGAGGAGGTGAGCAATGTTTCTGCCGGAGATTTCTTCTTTGCTCATGGGAGTATTAAGAGAGAACATTAAAACACGATTATCTTGATGTAGGGCTTAACAAATTCTAATGAGTTCAAACTAGTTTGCAAGGCTGGACAAAATAGGCATATACCCTTAGATTGCACTCCATGCTTGTGTCCACAGCTCACTTTTCTCCTTGCACTAAGCCAGTTATTTCTCTCAGAATACAATCTTGGTTACAGTGAGGCAGGACGAAAGATACTTCTGTGAGAACATCATCTTGCCAACATGGTGGTTGAGGTTCCATACACAGAAACTCACTTGGTCCCTCCCAGGGAGGGGGGTGGAATGGCAGAAAATGCTCTTTCTTTCTCTCTTTTCCTTCAGTCTTTGGCAGTATTCTTTGACCCACGCTCCCGATGGCTTTGTTGCGATGGTTCTGAGGTGCTTTGAGGTAGCTCTGACTCATAGTGACTTTCGTAGGTGTACGTTTAGTTTTCTGTGGCCAGTTCATCAGAAGTGGACAGCCTCTCCGTTCATTGTGGATTGTCCTTAGCCTGGAAACGGCTGAAACCTGCCCACCTTGTGTGACCTGGCTGACAGTTGAAATACCGGTGATTTATCTTCCAGTATCCCAGCAACTCACGTTACACAGTATAACAAACTGATAGACCAGTGGTCAACAAATGACTTAAAATACCACACTTTTATTCTCTTACAGCTCTTGATATCAGAAGTCTGAGGTTAGTTTCCAATTAATATCAAGTGTGGGCACAGGTGATTCTTTCTGAAGGCTCTGAGGAAGAATATTTTCTCTCGTCTTTTCAGTTTCTTGTGTTGTGGATCTTGACCCACCTTCCAAGCACATCACTACAATCTTTGCTTCTATTACTGCCATATGGCCTTCTGCTCTGATACAGTACAATATCCCTCTGTAGCCCACGTATAAGGACATCTGTGATTACATTTAGAGGTCACCTTTATGCTGTTGTTAGGCATGGGCACTGCCAGATGACTTTGGCTCATAGGGACTCCCTGTAGCAGAAGGGAATGTTTGTTGGCACTGCGGCAGTATATTTCATGTCAGCATGACTGGGTAGACACGTGGAGAGCTTGAGTTCAACCTATCAGTCAGGTCATCACCTGATGATGCGTTCCTGGGGGTACGGCCTTTTTGGAGGAGAGACACTGGCACTTTGCCTTCCTCCTCCATGACACTTCATGATGACTCTGTGTCAGCCTCCATGGGAAGCCCCCAGGTGGGCTGCTGACCTGGAGAGCTGTTGGCACCTTGCCATGTTCCCACCAACCATGGATCCCCTCCATTCTGCACTCATCGGCCTGTGATCTCTCTTCTTCCTCCCTTTGCTTTCTGTATCGTTGGCTTGAACCTGGGTGAGTTTGAAGAGGGCCTTTTCTAGCAGCAGACCCATGGACTTGAGTTGGACAGGGCTGGGATGTCTTTTTGATATAAAATTACATCTTGACATAAAGTTCCATCTTATACACATATAAGTGTCACTGGTTTTGGTTCTCTAGATAACACAACTTAAAACCATTTAGTATCATGAGCGTGAGACTCTATATAAACAAATCATGAACACAGAGTGGATATTTTCTGACCTCTGCCTGATGGCAATTGGGTAGAGTTGGAGTTTCCTTCTTTGATGACCACAGGAGGTCAGATATCGCCAATTGGTTTACTCAGTTGGTTTCTGGAAAGGGCATGGGAAGAGAAATTTTGATTCTTAAATCTAGTTTTGATTATTCCTACCGGAAATGGTGCAAAGGGTTGTAATGGATGTTAAGTTGAAGTGCAGGAAAGAAAAACAGTTTTTGGAGTTTTCTAGGGCAAGGGCCATATGGTATGTAGACAAAAAGGCTGATAGAAGGCCAGGCCCAGGTTTGATCCTGCCAGTGGGGCCTAAGGTCATGGGATATTAATTAAACAGTTTGTATCAGAGAGGATTGAATCTGAGTGTTTGAAAAAGAATTGTGTTTAGGATCTGTTTGTGCTAGGATTATATTCATTTCTCCCACCTACTATTATGCTATTTCAAATAACATGGGAAAGAGCTTGTAAGCCTATCGCCTTCAGCCTTTACTATCAGATATGCTGAAATTGTTATTAGGATTTGCCTGTCAAGAAAAGGGTTTTGGTTGAAGACAGATCTAAGACTAATAAAGGTAAGCCCCACCCAGTGACTTCAATGCTAGGGCATTCAGCTTTGAAAAGGCATGCCACCAAAGCCGTTAGGAGACTGAAGGAGGAAAAACAAAAAGTTAAAGGTTAATTTGTGTCCTGTCCCACGGGATATCAACAACGTGGATACCTGAAAGAGGGACGGGGAATGAAGATGGGCAAGGGCGCGAGAAATGGAGGCAAGACAGGAATCTGATCAAGCCTCATTTATTGAGTTGAGAGCAGAAGTTTAAATAGCCAGCGAAGGGCTGGCACCATTACGTCACATGTAAAATAGGGTACAGCTGAGGTAGCCAATAGTCGTGCATCTCCAAACAAGGAAGGAATGGCCAGCAACTGATCAAACAGGTAAGTATGCTAATGAAGCATACCTGGAGAGCCTGGGGGGAGATGCCACCAGTCATGTATTGATTGACCAATGAGCATAGCAGCTGCTAGTAAAAGAGCACCAATCCTAGCAAGGGTCAAGTCAGCCACCCTCTGGCGGGAATTGAGACAAAGGGCAGTAAAATCTCAGGGCAGTTTGTAAGGCAGGAAACTGAGAGTCAATGCATAGCTTAAATCCAGGGTAGGGAGACACGCAGTTCCCTACAAATTTGGCTTTCTGAATTTTGAGCAAGCAGTAACCTATGGAAACAACTAGGATGGAAAAATCTTGCCCACGAGAAAACGGCCCCATCTAAGTAGGATTCTACATTGAAGGGGGGCTGAGGGCAGCATGAAATGCTTGCTTGATGACTACTTTGGTTCATGTGTTGAGTGGAAGTTGGGGAAATGCAGCAATGGAGACATGGGTTGATTCTAGTGACCAACACTCATGAATTTGTCTCGCTGGGACTGTAAGAGAGATAAAAATTGGCTGGCTGGTCTGAAGTTGAAAGACTTGCATGGGACCTGAGCCTGTGACCTAGCTATCTTGTTGAGAATTTGTGCAGGGGTTGGTGGTCTGAATCAGGGAGATTCCTGTGGGGAGATGCCTAGTAATCCAACCAACAAATTCAGTAAATGTGATGTGCTTGGCTTTTAGAAATCTACACTACATTCTGGTTACTACTACTTCCTTACAATGCTCACAGACATTTTTTAATCTATTACTTTCTGAGTAAACTAATATCTGTGCTTATAGATCACAAAATATTTCATCCTAAGTGAAGAAAATATACTAATTTGAAATTTCTGTTATGCTTCCTGGTATCAGAATGTTGTGAAAACCAATAAGAAATCCTGGTGTGTTTTTTAAACTGGCCCCCACTGACCTAGTTTGGAATGGCTGGGGCTGAGCTGTGTAAACCTCGCCAGGGAAAGAGGAAGATGTGTAACTCTGTGAGCTGGTGCACATTGCTGGCTGACTTGATGCAGCAGAAGGTTCCAACTGGATGGCATATTCATCACATCACAGAACATGCCTATATCCTCATAGTGCTGGGCTGATAAAAATGGGCAAGTTAGAAATTTAAAAGTCATGGAGTGGCCACTTTACAGCCTTTCATGAGTCAGGGAAGATGTTGATAAGATTATAGGATTCAGGTGTGAGTTTTCACAAAACTATACTAGTTAGACAGAATTTGTTCGCTTGTGGAATATAAGGTTTAAACGAGGCTGAAGCATATTTGGTTGTATGTGTTTTAGTTTTATTCTGTTAGGTACAAACATGATTTTATTATTGTCTTTGTTTAGAGATCATGTATGATTAAAAGGTTGTATCCAAGTGTCAGTGTGACAAGGGGCAGTCTGTGGCAGTTAGATTTTAGGTCAACTAGATCCTGGGTGATCGTGTAGAGGTGGAGTCCAACCTGTCAGTCAGGTCCCACCCTGATTATACTTTCCTGTGCATAGAGCCTTTCGAAAGGAGGCACACTAGAAACATCTCCTGCCCCTCTGACACTTTGCCTTCTTTCTCAATTGGATTTCACTAAGATTCTTTGCCTGCTTCCAGGGCTGGCCCCAATGTGGGCTGGCAACCTGAACAGTTGTCGACACCATCATAATTAGTGATTTATATATATATACCTACATATTAATGATATTGAGAAAAAATACATATCTTGGTAATAGATCAGGAGCCAAGGGAGGCCATACCGAAAGCAATTAAGCAGGACATTGTCCAATTAAACTGAGTTTTAAATTCAGTACATTTTACTGAGTTCTATCTCAGAGATTTATTACTCTTCCTTCTGGGTAGTTAATTAACTGGTTAAAAGTTTGTGGGGCATTGCCACAGATTTGCTGCTGGATGTCAAAGGGTTCACTATTGACAGCAATGTCATTGCCATCAGTTTTTATGAAGCCCTCTCATATGTGAGTTTCTGTCTACATGGTGTTTATATTCTATCACATGCAATGAGAGTTATGTAGTCTCGCACAAAAATATACAATTGTAACTCTAATTAGTGCGTAAAGGAGATATATAAAGAGATTTGACTCAGTTGAGACTAGCCAAGTTCTCCAATTCAATGAAGAATATGTATATACTCATATATTGCATTAATTTTGTGAAGAGAAGAGATATAACTGTTTTAAGCATGCCATTCATAAAAATGATTCCAGGGAAGTGGGCATTGCACAGGGTGTTGCATGGTATCGCTTTGTCCTTATTACATGAAAAGCATCTTCAGACACACAGTCCTCTATTTCTACTTAGAAAAACCTTTAACTGTGAAGGTCTAGATATTACAAGTGTGAAGTAGCAATTGGCCAAGTTATTGGGCCTGTATAGCTCTCATTTAAAATTGAATTAGTATATACATTATTCAATTGCAAAAAAGATGAACAAAGTAAAGAAAATGAAAAATTTTAGGTTAGATGATTTACAGGCACATCCATGACATTTATAGAATTTAAGACAGATTTATAAATAAGGAATCCAGTTATTTTCACAAGGGATTTTACCTTTTGATTGTTCTAAAACTATAAGCGGTATTTTAGTGAGAAATAATTTTAGAAAATTCTTGTCATTCCTAAACTAGCATTTTTTCATATAAGAATTAAACTCTGTTTTTGATGCTGGAACACCTTTGTAGAAATAAGCTATGTGCAAATTTCTGAAAATTTCTAAGCTTAGCTAAATGGTATTTTATATTAATAAACATTTTGTAGGAAAAATCATTAAAAACTGCACTTTGTAGTTTCTTTTTCTTTAGAACACCTTAAAAAGTTATTTAGCATTCAGTTTTTATTACTTTTAAAAGTAATAAACCGCATATTGATGGTGAAATAAAGATTAGAATTGAAATTAGCTGATTTGAGAGCTGACCATGCTTTCCCAACTAACCTGCTTCATGTCTTGACCAAACCTTTTCAGTCCCTGGGATTACATGGTTCACAGGGTGAACCAGCTGTCTCAGACTCGCATTTCGTATTTTACAGATTGGTAAGAGATTTTAAGTACTTCTCCAAGGTAAATTTGGCCAGTTTAAAAAACACACCGGGATTTCTTATATTGGTTTTCGCAACACTCTGATACTAGGAAGCATAAGAGAAATTTCAAATTAGTATATTTTCTTCACTTAGGATGAAATATTTTGTGATCTATAAGCACAGATATTAGTTTACTCAGAAAGTAATAGATTTTAAAATGTCTGTGAACACTGTAAGGAAGTAGTAGTAACCAGGATGCAGTGTAGATTTCTGAAAGGCAAGCACATCACGTTTGCTGAATTTGTTGGTTGGTTACTAAGCGGAACATTAGAGGCAAGTGTGCCTGCAGCATAAGTTGATTTCAGTGAGGCATTGTGCGGGCTCTCTGCTGACAGCTCTGTTATTTAGAAAGGGCAATCCTTAAATCAGTGAAGAAAATCTGCCTCTAATTATACCTCACAATTTGTCAAACACATAATCATTGCGAATAAGGATCCTTGCAGACCGGGGTGTGGGGAGTTTTAAACTTCATTATGGAGGTGATTTCCTCTTTTTCTTTTTTAAAAAATCACGGAGAATTTTGTTCTTCTAGGTGAGTCTCCTACTCCAGAGGTATCACAAGGTATTCCACCATAATCCTTTAAAATCCCATTCCTTCAAGGAGATAGTAAAGCCACACCCACAGTAGCTGGTGAATTTATCCCCAGGAACAGAAAGTCGGCTTCTATATTTAAAAGCAGTCAGTAGCCATTTACTCACAGATACAGCCATAAAAATTATCCTTCAATCCTGTAATACCTCTGATTAACGTATCTTATTTTTCAATCCTTTAACACGACAATAAACAGTCATACTTTAATAATAACCTCAGTGACATATAGTTCAGTATAATAATCATTAATGAAGCAGTATCATTCAGATCATATTGATTAACACTATATAAATAACGCTATATGAGAATGTTCTTTGTATACATCAGAATTCAATATATAGTTGTTATATTCAAATATAACAAATAGGTTCCTTATAGCACACTATAACAGAGAGCAACCCTATCATGAGTTTTCTGTTTTGCCTTTTTTCAGCATTCTTTTCTTAAATTGCTTAAATCTGTGGGACTACATTTTCAGATGCCACACAGTTCAGGGAGGTTAGAAGTATTATTGAAATTTGACAACAAGTTTTCAAAAGACCTTTATTGCCTGGAGCTGATGTGGATCAAAATTTGAATTTATTTTACAGAGACAACTTCAAGTATTGAGTCAATACTGCAGTTCTCAACCTGTGGGTCGCGACCCCAATGGGGGTTCAACGACCCTTTCACAGAGGTCACCTAAGACCATCGGAAAACACGTTTCCCGATGGTCTTAGGAACCAAGATGCGCTCCTGTATTCATCTCCAGTTGGGACCGCCCACATGCAGATATGCCCACATATGAGAACCTGACATGAAGACTGTTACCCATATTACCATGTTTCAAGGCAAAATTTCATTTATTTGTCATTAGAAATAAATATTTTACAATATATAATTATATATTGTTTTGTGATTAATCACTATGCTTTAATTATGTTCAATTTGTTTACAATGAAAAGACATCCTGTATATCACATATTTACATGATTACTCATAACAGTAGCAAAATTACAGTTATGAAGTAGCAATGAAAATAATTTTATGTGTGGAACTGTATTAAAGGGTCATGACATTAGGAAGTTTGAGGACCACTGAGTTAATATATTTAAATCCATTTTTGCAAATACAGGACTAACAAATGTTTTTCTAATAAAATTGGATATTGACTTCAATAAAATATTGGATAAAGGCATAAGCCAATGAAATAGTGCTATAGCAATTGAAAGTAGGATGAAAAGTTGAGATTTAAACTCCAGTTGGAACTTTGTCCAAATATAAGCAGTAATTTTATTTTGAAGGGCGAGACAAGACTGGAAGGGTTGGAATAAAAGAACTATTATTTATAAGAAGTCTTTGGATGGAGCAGACTGTAAAATATTCGTCTCTTAGCTGAAAGGAAGGCAATTTGACCACTCAAGAAACATGCAATGATAGGCCTTTTGAAAGGTTGCAGCTTTCAAAGCTCCCTGGAATATTTCTGATATACATGTGTGGATTGCCATGAGTTAGAATTGACCCAATGGTAACAAATAATAGCATTTAAGAGTAAAGAGTATGATTTTGACTATATGTTAGCTGCTTCACTTATACCATTAGCTTCACAATAGCCTTATTTCCAATTGTCCAAACTCACCCCAACCAGAGCATCTGCATAGCTATCAGGCTAACATGATTGGAATTTTAAGCATACTGGATTTGGGTGGGATTAGAAAGAAGAACCATGTCATAAATTTCTACAATCATTTCATGATAAATTGAGCAGAGAATCTTGAAACTAGGAAGATGGCCTATGCACACAGGAGAAGCAGATTTAGATATTTTAACTGAACTCGGGTATTGTTGCTGTTAGATTTCATCAAGGTGGTTATGACCCATAGTGACATTAGGTAACAGAACAAAAGGCTGCCCGGTCCTGTGCCATCCTCACCATGGCCCATTGTTGCAGCCGTGGCATCAGTTCATCTCCTGAAGGACCTTTCTCTCGCTCCATGCCCCTCTGCTTTACCAACTACAATGTCCTTCTCCAGGCACTGGGCTCTCCTGACCACATGTCCGAAGTATGAAAGAAAAAAGGGGAAAATAAAACAAAAATGCCACCCTTGCCTCCAAGGAGCACCCTAGCCGGACTTCTTACAGGGTAAATATTCTTTCTGCGCCCACAGTTCGTTCTCCTCTAGCATCACAAAACAAATGCATCAATTCTTTTGTCTTCTTTATTCAGTGTCCAACTTTCACCTACATACACTGAAGGATTCTAACTTGGGTCTGGCTTACCTTAGTCATTAAGGCAACATGCTTGCTTTTAAGTATTCCAAAGAGGTCTTGTGTAGATTTACTTAATGGTAACTTGTCTTTTGATCTCTTCACTGCTACTTCCATGAACATTGAATGTAGACCCAGCAAGACAGAATCCTTGACAATTCAACCTTTTTTCCATTTATCATGAAGTTACCTCTTGGTCCAGTTGTGAGAATTTTGTTCTGTTTTAAATTGAGTTGTAATCCACATTGAACACTGAAATCATTGATCTTCTTCAACAAGTGCATTAAATCCTCACTTCAGCAAGCAAGGTTGTGCGGTTTACATAGTACAGGTTTTTATAAGCCTCCTTTGAATATTGATGCCACATTCTTATTCATATAAACCAACTTCTCTGCTGATTTGCTCTGCATACAGATTGAGGAAGTGTAGTGAGAAGATGCAACCTGTCGCACACGTTTCCTGTTTCAAACCATACAGTATCCCTCTGTTCCATTCGCTTAAGTACCTCTTGATCCTTGTACATGTTCACAGAGCACAATCAGGAACACAATTCCCACTCTCTCAATTATTCGATTTTTTATAATCCACATAGCCAGTGCCTTAGCATAGACAATGAAACACAAGTAAACATCTCTCAGGTATTTTCTGCTATGGTCCAAGATCTAGCTCATATCAGCAATGATATCCTTTGTTCCATGCCCCCTTCTGAATCTGCCCTGAACCTCTGGCCATGTTCTGTTACAACTTTGGTTGAATGGTCTTTAGTAAAAATTTATTTGCATATGATATCAATTATTTTTCTGCCCTTGGAGGATTCGTTGCATCTCTTTTCTCTGGAGTTGGTACAAATATGGATCTTCCACATTTCCTTGCATAGAGCAATGAGTGTGTGCTTCTAGTGCTCCGTCAGCTTGTTGACGCATTCCAGTTGGTACTCATCAATTCCCGGAGCCTTGTTTCTGGCTAATGCGTTCAGTGAAGCTTGTTCATTGTTCTTGCTCACATGCTACCTCCTGAAACAGTGTAAGGCTGACTAGTTGTTTTTATTTCAGTGACTGCGCACTTTCCATCTTCTCTGAAATGTTCTGTTTCCATTCATTAGGCCCCCCGTATCTGACAATGTTTCAAATTATGTCTAAGGTTTAAAGTGTTTCCTTCTTCCAGCTGGGGATCTGCATCCTTCTTTGTTGTATATTCTTAGGTGGCTCCCCTGAAACCTGTCCATTTTGGGATCCTAGTGGCATTTGAAACACCGGTGACTTCGTTTTCAGCATCATGACACACAAGCTATCACAGTTTGACAAACTCACAGACAAGTGATATATTAATTCTGATATCAACCCTTAACTCTAATTTTCCTAACTGTGCCCATCATGTTGGGACACTCCAAGCAGGTATGGTAAACTTTTTTTAAAATTATGTTTATTATGCAGTTTATATGGCCAATTTGGCTGATTTTATGCTGGTAATCTGCGTGCATTCTTTCAAAATAATCTTTGTTAAAACATGTTCTTAGGTGTCTTCGAGTGAATTCTGACCCACAGCAACTCCATATACATCAGAATGAAGTCTTGTGATTCTCAAAATGATTTCTGTGTCTTGGCACATTGTCACAGCCATTGTGGAAAGCAATCTGTTTGAGTGTCTTCCGTTTTTTGTTTGTTTGCTTGCTTTTTAATTTCTGACCTTCTTAATCAAGCATGTCCCGCTCCAGAGAATGGTTGGTCTTGGTCTTGGTAAGAAAGTAAGTGGGGCTTCCTTTGTTTCACTCTCTTGGAGGAAGTACAGCCAGAATACTTCTTAGAAGCATAATGCTTCTCACTTTGGATATAGAAGTTCATGAAATTATACTCTTCATATATTATAAAACTGTTTATAGCCATTGGAGCAACCCTAAGTTGATCTCCTCATTCAAAGACAAGCAGGGTTTATGCCTTAGTCTAAGCAATGCCTCTGCTTTTGCTTTTCTATGTTCTAACAAGCCCTTATGATCTCACAGGTGGCCTATGAGATTTCACAGGTGGCCTATGAGAATCGTGCACTTTAAAAATCAATTAATTTTAGAAAATAGTCATGTGGGCCTCTCAATAAAGTGGTTAGCATCCTACTTTCTTCAAATGGTAAAGTCAGTCTGCTAGATAATATTTTAAGGCTTTCTTGGTTTGAATGTCCCGGTTCCCTCTTCTCCTTATAGGGCATAGCGCTTTCATTTACAATCAGTTTAATTCTATTTTCATTTTCAATTTCCTGTATAAAGCCACAGATTTGGAAAAGTGGTGAACTCTTACTTCAACAGGCAGGAATTACATGTCTGCTAAATTACATTCTTTGAATGCTATCATCAAATACTTCAGCAATATTAATACCGTGTTCCGTAATGTCGAACTCACACCTTCACTGATACAATGGACAACGGTGTCTTTGCTCCCGTCTTTTGTTGCTCCTTTGATAGCTTGTGGAAGAATACATGTTTTAAAGACCAAAGAGAAGCTTCAGTAAACAGCCCTCCTGCTTTCTAGTTATCACAGAAAGCTTTCAGTAGTAATCGCGATGGAACCAATTTCATTCTTTCAATTTTCCTATATACAGTGTTATCCAGATAGAAAATATTGACACACCTCTGTCAAGCTTTCAATTAGCCATAGTGTGTGTGTCCCTGAACCGTGTCTAATAGAGTTATTGTAGCAGGGTCTTGCTCACCCCACTCTGGAGTCCAGAGAGACTTCCTAAGTGATCATTTCTATAATCAGAATCCTCTAGCTTAAGACCATTTTTGTACTTTCTAGTATGCATCTCCAGGATAGCTTTGATTTGCTTTAGGGATTAAATGGATCCAGAGATATTCCCTGAGACAAAAAACCTGTAATAACCTGTTAATACCCATCCATAATGACATGTATTAAGATTAGAGACTGTGGCTAGCTCCTCAATTTTCACTGCAATTTCACATTACCATACTCAAGCAATATGCTGAAAGCACATTCTGCATTTTTTTGTTCAGTTTATAGAAAAAGGAACTCCCCCTGGGTGGATGAATGACAAAGCCGGGCTTCCTCCGAAGTGGCTAACCCATGACGCACTGTGAGAACTGGAGGCCTGGCTGAAGTTCTACATTTAGATACTCTCTGTCAGGTCATTTTCAGAGTACAATCATAAATCATGTGGCAGTTCGACCTATATACCTACCAGGTCCCATTCATAAACACCTTTAAATCACTTGCTGCAGAGCTTTCAATGGTCAGAGTGACCATAAAAAGCTAGCCAACTCAACTGCTACATGAAGAAAGATCTTCCAGGATATACTTAGTGTTTTAAAGTTCTCTCATCTCTCATATTACATAACAAAATTGCCTTTATATAACTACAGTTTAGCACTGGACCCTGGGTGTTTACTGAACATTGCAATAGCAGACAACAATACAGAAATTTCTGAATTTGTAGGTAGTTGCTGAAGATAATTGTCTATAGACTACATTTTGTTCCTTTTTTATTGGCTTAGTTGTTTTTTAATCTGTTTTTATTAATTTTATTGGAGCTCATACAACTGTTATCACAATATATACATTCATCCAATGTGTAAATATGCATTCGTTGCCCTCATCATTCTCAAAACATTTGCTCTCTACTTAAGCCCTTGGCATAAGCTCCTCATTTTTCCCCTTTCCCCCTGCTCCCCCTCCCTCAGGACCCTTGATAATCTATAAATTATTATTTTGTCATATCTTACACTGTCCGGCGTCTCCATTCACCCACTTTTCTGTTGTCCATCCCCCAAGAGGAGGTTATATATAGATCCTTGTAATCGGTTCCCCCTTTCCACCCCAGCCTCCCTCCACCCTCCCAGTATTGCCACTCTCACCACTGTTCCTGAAGGGATCGTCTGTCCTGGATTCCCTGTGTTTTCGGTTTGGGTCTGTAGCAGTGTAGATTTTCTGGTCTAGCCAAATTTGTAAGCTAGAATTGGGATCGTGATAGTGTGGGGTTGGGGAGAAAGCATTTAGGAACTAGAGGAAAGTTGTATGTTTCATCTTTGCTACACTGCACCCCCTGACTGACTCAGATAGACTTCATTTTTATAAATAACACAGAAAAAAACTTTTTAACTTTACATTTCAGAACCAAGAAATATGTTATTTTAATGGAAAGAACTATTTATTAGAAAGTACTTGTTGCATTTTTAAAATTTATGTCTTCCTTACTTGAGAATTTTAGAAATTTCAGAAGTAAACAGTTTTATGTCCTCTTTACTTGAGAATATTAGAAATTTCATGTCTATATTCTTATAATGTAATTATGCACAATAATATATTTTGTTCTCAGTCTTGATATATACACGCATATACCTATATATTGTTATTGTTTTTTATTTGCTGCTGAGTCAAACTCAATCCATGGCTCTACTATGTAGGCAAATGAACCTGCTTCATAGAGTTATGAAGGACGTAAACTCTCAAAGTCAGATGCTGGGACTCTATATGGGTTACAACTGCCAACTTGGGCTGTGAAGTTCTTAAATATTTATGGCAATGAGGGACTCCATGTATATATTACACACATATTTTCTCCATAGTCTTTATATTTTATATAGTCTGATTTCATGACATGTGATTTTATAGTATCTGGGTTCTGGTTGCAATTTGATTCAAATTGTAATTACTAAATTAATTTAGCATTGACTTATTTATTTAAATGATATATGGACTGGATTTTGGCAGATCTAAGTTCAAATACTGTACTTGACATTTCTTAGCTTCTGGCTTTGGGAGAATGACAGGAAGTCCTGGTTTTCAGTTGTCTTTTTTTTTAATTAAATATTTGTATTGGGGGCTCTTACATCAAAATCCCTACATCCAGTGTGTCAAACACATTTACACATATGGCTCCATCATCATTTTCAAAGCATTCTCTTCCCATTTGAGCCCCTGATATCAGCTTCCCATTTTCCCCCTTTTTCCCCTACCCACTTTCCCTCATGAACCCTTGATAAGTTGTAGATTATTATTTTCTTATCTTACATCATCCTCCGTCACTCCACACCCACTTTTCCGTTGTTCACCCCCCTGGGAGTGGGTTATAGAATGATCTTTGTGATTGAATTCCGCTTTCTCCCCCACCCTTCCCTAATCCTCCTGATATCTCTACTCTCCTTGTTGGCACTGAGGGATGTATCTATTCTGGGTTCCCTGTGTTGTGGGCTCTTACCTGTGTCAGTGTGCGTGTTTTGGTCTAATCCAATTTTTAAGGTAGAATTAAGGTCATGATAGTGGGGGGAAGGAAGCACCAAAGATCTAGAGGAAAGGCGTGTGTTTCATCAGTGCTATACTGCACTGGTTCATCGCTTCCCTGTGACCCCTGTGAGGAGATGTCCAACTTTCTACAGCACTGGGTCTCCACTCCATGTCCCACCACCCCCTTCACATTGGGTATGATTTTGTTCTGGGTCTTAGATGCCTGATACCTGATCCTATCAACACATCATGATCCCACAGGCTGGTGTGCTTATTCCATGTCACTTTGTTGCTTCTCAGCTAGATGGCCACTTGTTTATCTTTAAGCCTTTAAGAACCCAGACGCTGTATCTTTTGCTAGCCAGCCACCATCAGCTTTTTTACCACATCTTTTTATGTACCCATTTTGTCTTTAGCAATTGTGTCAGGAGGGTGAGCATCACAGAATTCTGGCTTGTTAGAACAAAGTGTTCTTGTGTTGAGGGAGTACTTAAGTCAAGGCCCAATGTCCATCTGCAACCTTAATTCTTAGCATATAGATATGAGTAAATAGTTCTATTCTCCTCTCATTATATATATTTACGTCTGTACATGCCTGTATTTAGACCTCTATAAATGTCTTTTGCTTCTTGGTTCTTTCCTCTACTTCCTTTACTTACCTTTTTTCCTATTATGTTCGGCCTTCATTGGGGTTTAGTAATTCCTCGCTGTTACATAGCCCTTGATTATGCTCCACTAAGCCATCTTCCACCCGTCTCTCCATTGATTTTAGTTCACTTGTTGTTCCTTTGTCCCTGTTTGGTTTCTCCCCACCGCCTTCCTTCCCCCTGCCTCCCCTTCTCCCATAGCCCCCAGAACCATTGGTCTCGTTCTTTACATCTCCGAATTATTTATTCTGCCTATCTTATCTAGAAAGACATGCAGGGTATCAATTTTCTTAGTGCAAAATAAAGGTTTTTAATGTACAATTATAGCTATTATAGCCACAGTTTTTTATTTTAAATTTGAATTTTTATCATACCATTTTATTTCAGTTCATTCAATTATAATATTTAGTATAAGAATTATGGGCTATTTCTGATAATCAAGTCATTGCAAATGTGAAATCATTTAGTATTTCTTGAAATAACAGTGTTTATCATATAGGAAATGGAACATGGATGGTTCCATTATAGTGGTTGACTGTTTGCTAACTAAGGGTTGACCATTAGCACCCATCAGCGGTGCTAGGAGAAAACATCTAGATTTGTATGCATAATGATTACAGCGTCGGAAACGCTGAAGGACAGTTTTAATTTGTCCCAAAGGTTCACTGTGAGGCCATGAAGAGTCAGAATTGACTTGAATATAGATATTTAAAATTCAGAATGCTTTTACATGGGCATTGCTGAGGAATAATTTTGAAACATACTCTTCTTTGGACCTATAGTACTAGAAAATAATTTTAAGTTTTATGTGTTGCTTGTTAGAGATTTAGAGAATTAGATTTCCCTGCTTCAAAATATACAAGTTTTTGTTAAAAAGTAATCATTTTAGTATATTCATGTGTTTTGAAATTTTACCATTATATAAGCATTTCTGTGTCCCTGAGATACATTTAATTTTCATTAGTATAGAATAATTCATTCTTTATAAAACAAACCACGGTAAAATCTCCAGAGGTCTTCTCCACTTACAGGTTGGGCATGATTAAGAAGAAAATTCTTATAGTGGCTTCTAAGCATATTCTTTCTTTATATAAAATGTGTGAGGTATAGACAGATAAGCAACATTTGGAGGTAATATACTTCAATTGTGCTTTTGACACAGGAAAATTTAAAAGAACATACACTTGTCTAATGTAAGGTCTAGGGAGGCCCGGGAGTACAGAGGTGAAGTATCAGATTATAAAAATTGCTATAGGAGATAAAGTTGTCTGCTCCCCGAAAGATCTGGTGTTGGAATTATTATGGAGCAGTTCTGCCCTGTCCTATAGAGAGACTGTGGATCAAAGTTCTTTCTCACTGCCATCAAGTTGATTCTGACTCAGAGAGACACTATAGGACAGGGTAGAGCTGCACCTGTGGGTTTCTAAGTCTTTAAGGGAGTAGAAAACCTCCTTTTTCTCCTGAGGAGCAGATGGTGCTTTCGAACTGCTGAACTTGCAGGTAGCAGCAGCTCAATACATAAGCACAATACCACCGGGGCTATTTAGAAACATTGTGTCAGCAGTGTGATTAGAACCCGCACCCCTTTCAGGACCAGAATCTCTACCTAGAGGAAGTAGAACTTGATTCTGGCTTCTTAGGGCACTCAGCCATTTTGACAACTGTGTAACACAGGGCTTTATTTTTTAAGTTCCATCAGTTATTTTGGACATGATTCTCATTTGTTGTCTTTACAATTGCGTGGTAATGTAGAGGGGCAGCTAAAAAGAAAAGTCCTCGACAAGAGGAGTTGATCCAGTGCCTGCAGCAGTGGACGGGAACAATTGTGATGGTGGTCCAGGACTGGGCAGTGTTTTGATCTCTTGTACATGGGGTTACAATGAGTTGGAAAGACTTCATCACAACATTCTTTAAAATTGGTTTAAACTCAGCAAAGATACGCAACAAGAAGGAATCTTTTCTTCCTGTTTATTCAATGTCTATGATGATAAAGTAATCTGGGAAGCTGACATGTATGAAGGAGAAAAGTGCATCAAGGATTAGGGAAAGAATCGTTTACCTGAAAAGTGCTCGCGAGCCCACTTCACTTGCTGAAAATTAGCAGGACTTGAATCATTTACTGATGGCAACCAACGAGTATAGCCTTCAGATTACATTACACCTCAACATAAAACAATGAACAAAAATCCTTACCACTGGCCGAATAATCAAGTCATGGCAAATGGCCAAAAAATTGAAATTGTTAAAGGATTTCATTTTACTTAATCCACAATTAACACCAGTGGAAGTGTATAAGAGAAGTCACATTGAAGGCTAAGATATGTCTGACCCAAGACATCATGTTTTCAATCACTTTATATATGTGTACAAACTAGATAATGAATCAGGAAGCCTGGAGGGGAATTGATGCTTTTGGATTATGATATTGATGAAGCATTGGGAATATCCCATGGACTGTCAGAAGAACAAACAAAGCTGCCTCTGAAGAAGTAAACCAAGAATTTTACCAAAAAGCGAGGATGGTGAAACTTCATCTCCTATATTTTGGGCATGTTATCAGAAGGAATCGGTTCTGGGCAGGTCTCTGAAAAAGAGGATGTCTTTCAATGGAACGAATTGGTACCATGGCTACGACAATGGGCTTAAACATAGCAATGGTGATGAGGATGGTCAGAGCCAGGTAGTGGTCTTCTCTGTTACGTAAAGGGGTTTATTAGTTGAAACTGACTCCAAGATGACCTAGGAAGATCAATGTCATTTGAAATAAAATTAGAATTTTCATGGAAATAATTGGGTAATGGCTATTTCGGACCCTTACTTAAATCCCTTTAACAAATATAACTAAATGCTAGTACATTTAATTGCTCTCACATGCTCAGCTTTTGTAAGGAACTTTATACCCATTTTGTCTGTTTTATGCTACCTTTAGGACTTTGGTACTTTCTTTTAGGATGATTTTTAGAGCACAGCACCATGTTGTACATATTGACTTGGAGCATTTTAGTATTTTGTGTTACTAATTCATTTGTGTAAGTTCCCATGGTTAAGTATACTGATGATCACCCATATGAGTTTGAATTTAAGTTTTAGCTAATCTTTTCAATTTCTTCATTTGTGATAGATTGACTGTGAAATGGAAAAATATATTTTAATTTTAAAGTCAGGTATGTTCTTGGCAAATTAAGTGGTAAATTTGTATAGTCCACATCTTAGTGAGATAAAATGACCATTGTAGACCGTGTACTTGGAAACAAAGATAGGGTTGTCTGCTTCCATAAAGATGTATAGTTTCAGAAGTCCTAGAAAGCAGTTTTACTGTGACCTATAAGGTAGTAGGAATTTGCTCAATGGTAATGAATTTATATTTGGAAACCAGCCATTTAGATTAGTGAATCTGAATTAACTTGCCTAAATGTGTGGGGAAAATGTCAAAATTAATAATTTCCAAGAAAAATGTTCTATTATTATTAGCAGGATTTTTGATTGACCAGAACATGCCCTGGGAAGATTATGGATGTTTGAATTAAAGCCCTACTCCCATGCTCATATCCACCTTTTTGATCTCTGCCAGATCTCTAACCCTACGTGTGAAACAGAAGTAAAATAACATGTGCCACATTAGGACTTGTGGGATGCAAAAAATAGAAGTACATTTTCTTTGAAAGTTCTTTCTTATTCTAAATTGTGTTCCAAATTTGATAGTTATCTTCTTAAAATCCAGGACTCTAAAATGCCACTCTAGTTCATTTTCAGTTTTTGACTTATTATAAGTGCAATTAACTTTACATTTGTATCTGCCAAAGAAGTAGTTCACAATATTTTGACATTTCAATCACAAGATTCTGAATCTTCCCCACCCAATATTTTGCAAGGGCTAATTTAGCCTGCTAAAAACTCATTGTCCTTGAATTGCTTCTAACTCATGGATACTCTGTAGAATAAACTGTACCACACCTTAGGGTGTCAAAGCTCAAAATTCTTGTGGATGAAGACTGGGAATCTTTGTTCCTTGGAGAAGTAGATAGGTTCAAACACTTTAAATAAGTATTTCAAACACTTTGCATTCGGTGGACAATGAAAAAGAAAGACCGATGAAACATTGATGCATTACTGTTGTTGTGCTAGTAAAGAATATTGAGTATAATTTGAACTTCCAGAAGAATAAACAAATCAATTTTGGAAGCAATAAAATGCTCCTTAATAGATGGCAAGGCTTTGACTCTTCGTTTTGACACACCATTAAATACTAGGCAAAGAGATCATGTTTTGTAAAGCAGAAGATCAATGACAATGAGGGGAATCTTCAATGAGATGAATTGACCCAATAACCACACAGTGGACTCAATCACACCACCCTGACCACGAACATGGTGTGGAAATGCATACTGTTTCATTCTGTTGTATATCGATCCCCATGTGGAGAGTTGGAACGGACTCACTGGCAACTAACAACAGCAATAAGAGCCAACCATGTGCAAGAGAAGACCTGTCCCTTTAAACTCGGCTCTATTTGTGCAGCCCGACTCCCCTTTCTACTTATCCCTGCACGTGCACCGAATGAAGCTGCAGATGCGTATTGATTGTAGGAGCTTTATTTTGTTGCAGGTTTCTATTCTTAAATGATATGAAAAAATATTTTAGATAGACATAATGGTACACCCTTGTTTTTATGCTCTTGATGAATTAACAATCAATACTTGATGGAAAGGTGAATATAACTTTGTTACTCCTGTGAATATCAATCACCTTAATAGAGACATCTGGAGAATACTGAGAACTGGTACACATACAAGCAAGTAGTTTTTAGTATTAATTAGGATGGCAAGTATTAATACATGGATATTAAAAAACTGGATTTCCAAAAATACAGGTCTGCACATGGCATTGTGAATAAGTTTTGATATATAAGACTGGGGAAGAGCCCATGTAATCTGTACCTTTTAAAATCTCTGTAATTAATAAGGTTTCTATAGCTAGTAAAGGATTACTGCAGTGGTTCTCAACCTTCCTCAAGACATGACCTTTTAATACAGTCCCCCAACCATAAAATTATTTTTGTTGCTACTTCATAGCTGTAAGTTTGCTACTGTTATGAATCGGGCGACCCCTTTGAAAGGGTCATTTGACCCCCAAAGGGTTCGTGACTCATAGGTTGAGAACTGCTGCTTTAGAGTGTACGTAATTTCTGTCATCGGTTTTGACCAGGAATATGGAAGTTTATGAGAACACCCTTTTCTGCGAGAAATCAAGATAAAATCATCTGAGAAAATGACTTCTTAAAGTTCTAGGTACAAAATATATATATTTAAAATTAAGAACCAAGTCCTTTCTCTTAAATTCCCCATTGTCTCCATCATCATGGAAATAATTCCAAATAGAAAATATTATGTGTTGTTTTATTTTCCATATAGCATCACATATGCATTTTTATTTGTGATAAGTAAACTAATAGGAATACATATTTTCAGTAATGATATGTTATACACCTCAAAGGCACAAGCTATGAGATAAATGCTCTTCATATATTATGGCACACAGATGATGCCAACTGATCGTTAAGCACGCTAGGTTAGCTGTCAGAAGCATCTGAGGAAAAAAGCCTGGTTAGGACTGTAGCTAATGTTGGGGAAATTGCCAGGTATATTTTGAATGCTGCCAAAAATGCAACAAATTTAACAACCACATCCCAAAACTTCTATAATAACCCCCTTTCTTGACATGCATATTTTTTTATTTCTAATTTTGGGTGATATGGAATTCATTTATTTCACTTATATTTTGATGACCAGTTTTACACATCCCTCTCTCTACTGCCATTGCCTTTCAGAGATATTTGTTTGTATCTTGTGTTTCACACATGTGTAAACATTAAATGAGTTGTTATTGCTGTTGGTGTTAGGTGCCTTCTACTTGTTTCTGACTCACAGGAACTATATGTAAAGCAGAAGGGAACACTCTCTCGCACTGTATTAATCGTTGTTAATATGTTGCTGTAGTCACTGTGTCAACTGGCTCCTCTTATCACGAAGCAGCCTGGTTTCCTCTTCCAGCACTCATCTCTCTTGATAAGTCTCTCCTAAGCAACATTTGGGCTGAACTTCTTCCCTGGGTTGTTTGCTCTTCTGGCAGTCCAGGGAACTCCCAGTATTCTTCACACACATTAGAATTCAAAGCATCAGTCATTCACGTTGTTGTTATTCATTGTTCTGCTTTCACATACTTACAAGGTTATTGAACATATTAAGGCTTGAGTTAGCTACATCTTAATCCTCAAAATGATATCTTTGCTTTTTAATCTCAAAGCGGTATTTTAAAACCGATTTTCCCCGAGCCATACATTATATAATTTTGTGATGCTGCATCTGTGGGGGTGAGTTTAGACCTAATGAAGTGAAATGAAATCCTATCGGTTCATTTTTTAATGTGTTGTTGTTGTTTGTTGTTTTCTTTGTACTGTGTTCTAATCTATACTGAAGCCATTCATCTTCTTCAATAAGTACTTCAAATCCTCTTGGCTTTCAGCAATTAAGTTTATGTCATTAGCATATTGCTGGTGTTAATAACTCTTTCTCCATGCCCTATGTCACATTCTTTCATGTAATCCAGTTTTTCTAATTATTTGATTAACCTAGAGTTTGAAGAAATATATCAAAAGGATAACACCCGGATGCATACCTTTCCTGATTTTAAGCCAATTGGCAGCCCCTTTTTATATTGATCAATCATCTCTTTATCTATCAACAGGTTTCACATGAGCACAGTTCAGTATTCTTTAATTTCTACTTTTCTTGGGGATTAATCCTGCTTAAAGATCAATCATCTTTTCTTTATAAGGATTAGGGTTAAGTTTTTAAAGACTGAATTCTCTAGTAAACTTGAAATTGTATAGCTGTGAAAACGTACAGGAATGATGCACAGACTGTTAAAACTTGCTTTCATGGAGTCAGTTCTGACTCATAGTGATGCTTTGGAACAGGGTAGACTGTCCCTGTGGGTCTCAGGGACTGTAACTATTTCCAGGAGTAGAAAGCCTTATCTTTCTCCCACAGAGCAGCTGGTGGTTTTGAGCTGCTAACCTTGTGTTTAGCTACCCATTATGTAAAGGCTACACCACCAGGGCTCCTTCTCACAAATGTACTTTTCTGGAGAGATTCTGACTAAGTTCAGGTTAAGGGTTGTCCATTACTTTAGTTTTAATGGTGATTATTAATGGTGTTTTCCTTTCAACACAAATTATTTTATCTTGAAAATGAAGAAGAAAGAATGAACATTTGTCCACTGCACAAGGAAATGAATAGATGAGCAATGCACACTTTTTATCTTATAGGACTTATTCCCTGGGACGAAACAATGAAACCAAACTAATGGTTTTCGACTCAGAAAGGGGGTAGGCATGCTACAGCATATTGGAGATAGCCGTTGGAAAAGACTATGAAAGAGGTAACAGAATCAGAATGTTTGCCCAGAGAAGAGTACCAGACGCAGGCTCGGTGTTCTATAGCGTTGAGTGTTCATGAAAGAGTTCATGAAAGATATGGAGCTAGAAATGAAGCTTGAAGAGTGGGTTGGAGTCTGCTACATAGAAAATGAATGACGGAGGAGTGGTTGCAACCAGGAGATCTAGCTGGGGAAAGCTGACTAACTGGAAATACCGAGGAACAGATTGGTATAACATTGGGGTCAAGGTATTATGATTTCAAACGAACTCTGGTAGTATAGTGGCTGCTAACTGAAAGGTCAGCAGTTCAAACCCACAAGTCCCTTCCTGGAGGAATGATATACCAATCTGCTTTCAGAATGATTACAGCCTCTCCAACTTGGTGGAGAAGTTCTCTTTTGTTGCTTACGTTGCTGTGAGTCAACTGTGAGTAATAACAACACACATTTTGGGGGAGAGGTAGAAGGAGTAGAGGGGTTGTAATTACTTCATTGAGCCCTGGTAATATCGTGCTTTGGTGCTCAATTGCTAACCAACATGTGGACAATTTGAGCCTACAAGCTACTTCGTAGGAGAAACAGGGAAATATGATATCATTTGGAGAACCTTAAAGTTACCCAAGTGAAGGATGATAGTGCCTTGTAAAGGGATGATTGTTCTGGTTATATATTATTTTTGTTAAAAAATAACTTTTAGTGATTTAGAACAATTATCATTTTATTACATTTCACCATTTGGTGGGTCCAAGATAGGCCAGGGCTTTTTGCTGGGATATTATGCTTCATGTGGAACCAAGTCAGGTCACGTGGAAGTATTTGGCCACTTGCTGTCTGAGCTGGAGGATTCACGACAATTCACCATGTGGTTGCTCACTTGTCAGGAAGACTGTGACGTCCTCTTTCTGGGTGACAGAATAAGAGCCTTTGCTCATGGTCTTCCTTGCATGGGAGCCACACTCCATTCTCGGGAATTTAGGGCTCACAAGCAAGTGTGTTAGAAACGGAAGAGACTCAGTAAGCATCCGAATAGAAAGTGGCACGACATAATTTCTCCATACTCGGTTAGTTAAGGACATTACAAACCCCAACCCAATTTCAGAGGAGAGGCTTTAAACTCAGTCTCATAATTGTAAACATCTCAAAAAGATTGTGGCCACACATAACTTGCCACACTAAAAGAGGTGCTGACCATAGGTGTTAAATTCTAGATATATTTTCAGTGAACAGCCTATAGTTTTTGTGGATGATTTCGATAGCAAAATTTGAGAAAAAGGACAAATCAAGGCTGACCCCATAGTTTTTTTTGTTTGTTTTGTTTTATCATCTAAACAGCTGTGGGACTAAATTGGGATATAACATTCAGAAATTTTATTTTTACATGGTAAGTTATTTATCCAGGAATATATGGAAGAAACAATTAGGACTACACATTTGAAGTCCAGGAAGGAGGTCTGGGCAGACAGCTATTTACATATAGATGGTATTTAAGTTAATGGGACCAGGTAGGTTTCATTTGGGGAGGAGAGTGGGTGGAGAAGAAAAGAGATCTAATTCCTCAACTCAAGGGAAATTTAAATGTTAGCAACTTCAAAAATGAGAGGGACCTATCAAAAAAATCCAGGAAAGAGTAGATCCTGACATAGAAGAACTAAGAGAGAATCATGTCTAAAATCTCTAGCTTCTTTTTTTGAGTCAAACACCTAAATTTAGTCATTTTATGACAGCATGTGAGGAGAGAGCTGGAATGGACAAAAATCATAATGCACTTTCCCATCGACTTTTGACATCATGTCAGGAGAAAGCGAGCATGGACAAAACGCATAATACACTTCCCTGTAGACCACGGGCATGCTCAATGAAACGCCTCCATCCGTTTTCTTGGCCTGTATATTTGAACATAACTCCAAACAAATGAGGGCTCCAAGCACATTTGTATCCATTTAGAGGCGATAGCTAAAGCTAAATCCTCTGATTTCAAGCATTCAACGTAAATAATGCTGATTAACATTAGTTTGGGCCACTGAATTTGTTTCTGTCTCTTGCTTGCATGCTGTTAAACTAGAAGAGCTTTATTTTCAACTGCATATCCAGAACATGTCATCGCATTGAGTTAAAGTGTATGTTCAGAGATATTTTCTGTTGTTATGTCAAAATAGCCAGAGGAATACATGTTGAATCTATGAGGAGACAAAATAGAATCTAAAAGCCTTTGCAGTTACAATACATTATTTATTGGTTTATTAATAGTTCCTACATGGACTCTGGTGATATTTGGATTAGAGATAGTAATTTCATTGCAGGCATGCTACAGTGTATGGCTTGAGGTAGAAAAACTAATTGGGAGTGTAGATCTTTTAGTTAAAGAAACAAAGTTGGCAAACTAGTTGTGGAAAATCTTATGAGGGCCCAAAACAGCTCTGGAGATTTCATGATAAAATTTTGGCAGACTAATATCCAAGACTAGTTTATTTCATCTCAGATCTTAATGTGTCTGTGTCATTTTTGACAATTTCCAAATTTCTTAGACATTGCATATTCTGATTATTATCTGATGTTTGCAGCTTTTCTATGACTTTGTATAGCCTCCATCAGTCAAGAAAACTCCTGAGTGTTTTGCAACATCCAAGTCATCAAGGCTGCTTCTACTTGAAGTGGTACTCTGACTGCCTTCCAAACTCTGGGGCTCATCTCTTAACAATATGTCAGATCATGTTCTGCTAATCATCATTAGCTCTGCAGTGGCTAATTTCTCAACATGGTCTTTCTCTGCGTTTTTCCCAAGACTGGAAGTTCTGCTAAGTCCTGTCAACAAGGGGCATCCTGGTGGTCTTTGAAATCTGGGTCATACAACTCAGTATCACCATCAAGCAATCCATCACTATTCAAAAACTGACACGCAATTGGAGAATGTTTGAGAATTTGGGGTTTTTTTTAAACAAAGACTTGAAGTTACTTTATGTGACAGGGTCAGTATGAGTTGGCATTGATTCAATGACGATGAGAGCAAGAAGTCAACTTTAAAATTGCTGTTCTTACCCATCTTTTGGAGAATTTATCTTAAGTAACCACTTGTGCATAATGTTTGAATTAATTATGTGCAGTTATCACTCAGACTTTCTAGGGCTTTAACATATTCCCAGCTTTTACCATGGAAGTTTCTTAATTTTTTTTCTTGTTAATTCTTTTACTGTATTTTATGGCTCTAGCATTATCTTAATGATTTTTAGTAATAGATAATATTTTTATATTATTTGTATAACAGTTTGTGTGTTACATAGACATGGAGGTACTAGTATTTCATTAATTTTCAGATCTAAAAAATTGTTAAATATTTTCTCTTATGTTTTCATTTATAAAACAAGGGGAAAATATTAGTTAACTACATTTGTAAGAAAATGTTTTATTTATATAAAGATACGATTTAGTCATTATTTCAGTTATATGATATCCACCCATATATATTTCATAAGTGAAGAGATGGAATTGGATCATCTGCTTTGGTGAGATTGGAAAAATTCTGTCTAGCATGAGAAACATTCTGTTTGCTAGACTCTATAAATATTATCAGATGTGGCTAAAGTTAGAGCAATGGTAATAATATTTCATTGTTTCACATATTGATAGCATATTGGCTCTTTATTTTTCTATTTTCTTCAGTTATCAAGGAAGATAATCTCCAATTTTACTTCTTTACAAAATGATCATTTATAACCCCTCTCAATTATTTTTCGATAAAAGCAAACTTATTGTATAAGATTCATAAAGATTCTAAGATGTCTGCTTCTACAATTTTGTTTGGCAAAGAAAATGTTGGTTGAATATAGGCAAAAAGTGAGTATTATGATTTTTGCTCAATTACTCAAACAATAACTTGAATATTAGTTTGATAAATATACTTAAAATAAATTATTGGAAAATATGTTTTTGTATCTCTTACACTGTTAAATGATGATATAAGTCATTCACTTCAGTGAATGACTAAAGTGAAAATTGATAGAGTAATTCACTTCAGTCAGGGAAAATTCCCAGATATGCCTATATCCATCTCTATCTCTATACCTATTCATATCCTTATCTATATTTATATCATCTATATCTCTCTCTATATATCCCTAACTATTTATGTATTTATTTACTCTTGTTCTTTGGAATATACCCAGATGAACTTGTACTAGTTCACCAATTTCTACATGCACACTTTAATCTCATTAATTACATCCTTTGAATTGTGATCAATTCCATTCCTATTTTGGGAATTCTTTCCCTCACATTACCATAAATTCACTTCCCCATAATTTCCTAAATATCTTTTCCAGCTGCTGTTGTCAATTTTATCCCATGTAGATGGATCATAATAGAGCATAATGCTCAAGACAGACATTCTTTATTCATCAAGCTAAATTATTATATTATTTCAAGAAAGTTTAATGTGTGTGTGGGGGTATTCATGGTCAAAGGTTTAATTATTATCTCAAAATGAAATTTCAAAGGCCTATCCAGCCTTCATGGATTAAGAAATGCTAGAGCCAATGAAAATTTTAGAATATGGACTACATTTTGATCAAAATTGCATGTTGGCTGGATTGTTTAGATGAAAGAAACCAGTTATCTATATATATGAAAGACGTTAAAGTCGAGTTGTAATTTTATATCAAGAAGACTTTCCAGCATCGTCCAACTCAGGTTGATTAATCCTACATTAACTGGGTGCTGAGTCAAGTGGATTCAAGGTTGGTGGGAATAGCGTCGGGCGCTGCAACTCCCAGGTTGGCTCCCAGGTGAGCAGCCTATATGGTAGGCAGACACAGAGCTGCAGCAAGGAGAAAGGTGAAGGGGCAAAGGACACGGAGAAATTCACAGTGACTGGTTTATAAAAAAGCCACTCACCCAAAGAGCCATTAACAGACTCTGTGACGTGATTGCTAATTGGAATTCCACACCTACACTTTCACACAAGTGCAAGTTAACATACAATCCAATTGCCAGAGCCTTTTTTCAAAACATTAAGTAATAGTAACCAAGCGCCATCCAAGTTTTCTGGTTTCATGGCAAAGGCAGCAGTTGTTCATGGAACAAATAGCCACACATTTCATCTTCTTGTATTATTTCTGCTTTCCCTTGCTCTAGGCAAATACCAGAAAAACCAGACTAATTGCCATTGGGTAGATTCCAATTCAAAGCCCCTTTGGGTTTTGGAGACAGTACCTCTTTACAAGAGTAGAAAAACTGGTCTTTCTCCTCCAGAGCGGCTGGTAGTTTCAAACTACTGACTTTAGAGTGAGCAGCGAACATGTAATCACTATGCCAGAGACTAATTATTGTTTCTTGTAAGCTTTTAAGACCTCAGGAACTATGTAACGAACCAGGAAGTACAACAGAGCCAATAAATGTAGTGACTTGGCATGTCCTAAGAAACCATGACCCTAAACCTCCAGACTTAGAAGCCAAATTCCACAAAGTATTTGGGAATAAATAACTAGCTTCAGCAACTACGGTTTTAATTCATTTTGTCATTGTTGTAAATGTCATTGTAAATCTCACAGCCTTTGCCAATCCAACATTTTGTAGTTGTATACTTTATTGACAGTAATTATATTAATTAATTGTGGGACCATATAATTAGTATGGCTTCCCATTAGTGTAAACTGGCGCTCAGTGCTCTGAAACCAATGATGTTCTTCTCACTTCCCTCACCTTCCCAACTCTAACTACTAATCAAATGGAGTCTTCATAAATGTGTGTTATTTTTTATGTTAATGAGACATTGGCTTGTTTCACTTAGCTTAGCATCATGCTTCAAGCCCCAACTCTATTGCAGCAGGTATCAAAACTTCGTTTTCCTTACTAGGTCAGTGTTATTTCATTGTATATCCACATTTCATTTGTTTTATCCACTCATCTGTTGATGGACATTTAGATTATTTCTCCTTGGCTATATGAATGGTGATGTATTGAACACTGGTGTATACACATCTCTTTGAGTCTCTTCTTTTAATTATTATGAATAGATACTTAGGAGTGGTGTTGATAGGACCAACGTTGATCCTCTGGTGGGGTAGCTGTCATGCATTGGCTGCTAACTGCACTGTGTTGAAACCACAGGCAGCTCTATGGGGAAGACAAAACAAACAAACAACAACCACTTGAAGCTTCCTGATGATGATCCTCCTTTTTACTGTTTTCTGGAACCACCACACCATTTTTCACTGGGGCTGTGCCACTTTTTATTTCCACCAACAACAGATACGGGCTCGAGGGTCTCTGTAGGTCCTGCTCCGTTTTAAATTTCCTTCACATGTGCTTTAGTCGTCTGAGTGGGAGCTGGATGGTGTATCACTGTGCTTTTGCTTGGCATCTCTCTGACTTCTTTCCTTGTGTTTGATGGCCATTTGGATGGCCCCTGATTATTTGCCCATTTTTAATATGGTTATTTGCTTTTAATTGTTCAGATTTTGAAAAAATTGTAGTTTTATCCATTAATTTTTTAATTGATTTTTCTCTTTGATGAACTTATTTTAATCGGGGGAAAAACATCTTTTCATAAAGACATTAAGTTCTAGCTTAACTAATTCATGAATAGTAGTCAAATGTGTAAAAGAATTAAACAACAACAAATAAAGAATTAAGCAAGTTAATAAAGTGTGTGCCTTTTATTTGTTAGTTGTACTTCCTGGTAATGTATTATTCACTTAGCATAGCTGGCTAGCCAAAATTTTTGTTTTACAGTTTCTACTAATTTTACAAACTGAATGAAAAACTTTCAAACAGACTTGAGGCTTTTTATGCTGTCAGATTTTTTTTAAATAACCAGTGAATTACAGGAAATGGTTCAAATTGATGAACAATTGCATATTTCGTGGTTTCGCACTAGGAGGCTCCACACACAGCCATAGCCACTTCTGCAGACAAAAGCAATGTGTGTTCCAAGGACGTCCTTTGAAATTGTAACAAGGAAATCAGACCTCAGGGCTTCAGCTTTCTCATCTCAATGTCCTTGGTTAAAGCCTCGAAATGTTGACCCTGGGACTCGCAGGCAAATGCCATCTCAGTTGGCAGAGACTAAACCTGGATCTATGGACAAGTCAGAGAGAACCTTTTACTGAGGTCCAAGGGATAACCTTGGTCTATCCATCAACACTGACAGTATCTTCATCTTCCCATCATTTCAGGTTTAAGAAATTCACTAGAGCAAATAGATATACAGTTTTCTTGAAGGTAACCCTTAGTTACATGGGTCTCTTCTTTTGTAAAACACTAGCATCTTTCTGACGATGTTCTGCTGCTATTCCTGCAATTTTTCAGTTGGTATTTCTCAGACAGAGACAGCCTGTTTCTTCGCTGTAGCCTGTTCTTAATCTGGATGTTCTGCTGACGCTGGTTCACCTGGGGTGACCCTGCTGCTATTTGCAAGGCCAGTGACATAACTGTTAGCACTACAGCAACACACAAGCTACCACAGTGTGACAAACTGACAGACAAGTGGTTATCCATAAAGGATAGCTAGAAAAATTTATGTCAACTTTATTTATGAAAGTGTAGGGGAGGTATCCAACCTGTCATTCGTGTCACCGCCTGATGGTGCCTCCTTGTGGGCCTGGCCTTCGCATAAGGGGGTCTTAGGAACATTCCCTTCTCTCTACCTTCACCTTCCTGCTTGCTGGCCACCCTGAGGACTGATGGTTCCCTGCTATGTTTCCACCAACTTGGTAACCACACAACTTTGTACCCACGGGCCTGAGATCTTCCTGCAGTCTGCATCATTGCATGTGGCTACAGCAGTCTGAACAGCAATTTGTGGACTAGTATCAGATTTATGGACTTGAATTTGACTGAGCTGGGGTGATTTCTTGATATATAATTACTCCTTGATATAAAGCTCGTTCTTACACATATGAGGATCACTGAATTTGTTTCCCTGTTTAACCTGGCCTAATACACCATGAATTGGAATTATAGTTTTTTCAAAGAATATTGAATTTACCACGGACTCCCAAAATAGCAAACACATCTGTCTTGTAAGACACACAGCCAGAATGCTTCTTAGAAAGGAGGTGATGCTACTTCATCGCATGTACTTCAAGCATGTCCGCAGGAGAGACCAGTCCCTTTAAAAGGACATCACACTGACTAATGTGGAAGAGCAGTGGAAACAGAAAGGCCCTGCGGAGTTGGATTGACAAAGTGGCTGCAAATATTGGCTGAAACATTACAATTTGGGGGGATGGTGCAGGGACAGCCAATGTTCCTCTTTTATGTAGAGTTGCTATGAGTGACAACTGACTAGATGGCACCTATGATAGTCTGGGTAGACTAAATAAACAAAGTCATGTGTGTATAAGAAAATGCTTTCTAAACAAGAGCAATTGAATATTGAGAAAACATCCCAGTCCTGTCCAGATCAAGTCCATGAAGTCCAACATTAGCTCATATGCCTAGTACCAATCTGTAAAGTCCACCTCAGACTCACGAAAAACATGCAAGATCACAGGCCAGTGGGTGGGAAGGCTTGTGAACCCAGTGGGGATAGGAGCATCTCGGTGCTGGCAGGGATCTCCAGGTGGCTTCCCTAGCTCAGGGCCCTAGAATTGTTCCATGTGTCTTGTCAGCAGCAATATCTCCCAGAGAGTCAGGTAGTGCCCCAATTATCTCTTTTCCCTCTAACAAACTATCTCTTTGCCTTCCAATCAAACTGCAACCTTATTATTCCTACATGTTCCTATTGGCCAGGTTGGCACAGTAAACCTACCTGTCACAGCACCTAATAAAAGCAACATCATTCTGGTATTTTGGGAAACACTGTTTCATAACCACTGCTTCCCGGGACTTTCAGCATTTCTTTTTACACAAACCCACGTGACACTCAAGCGCACACAAATGTTTACTTTGGTTAGGTAATGTTTGATGTGATTCCGGCCTTTATTAACAATACTGAACTACTTTGAAAGGACGTGAAGGTCAGAGGAAGGTGGAAGATTCAGTGAGTGGCAGGTTCTAGCTCTCCTTTACTGAATGATAAGTAGGTGGCATTCTAAGTTTATTGCCATTTTCTCACGTAAACTTGCCAGCAATCAGAGATATAGTTAATACTATGATGCTAATTTACCTTGATGTGGAAACCTATAAAGTTAATAACATACGCTCGATTGATTGCTCTGGTAGAAATTAACAGATGGGATTGAAGTTCAATTTTTCTTTGAATCAATGGACAAAACCTTTGTTTGACTAGTTTATTAACATATGAATGAAGAAAAGAAACTGAATGCACAGGAAAAGAAAGAGGAAGAGAGGGGAAGGAAATCTGTATTTCATATAATTAGAATTTATTTTCTTTAAAAAATTCAGGAAAATTAAAGAAAGTATGAAGGGATAAAAGTTAGCTAATAATTCCACAGTCTTAGGACCGTCTTTTATATCTTCCCTGCTTTTATTTTGGGGGCACAATTTTCTTGATGGTGATAATTTTATATGTACTTGAGTTTTCTTGTTTTATTACTAAGCATTTTATACCTTCATTATTTCTGAATTACTGTAAATTTTTTGTAAATAATTCAAGTCCTTTATTTTTGTTTGAATAACAGAACCATAATTTGACTACCCACATTTCTATTTAGAGTCCTTTACGTTTTCATTGTGATCCACATGTTGATCATCATTTTGCATGAACTTTCTTTATAATTGTGATTAATATTTTATGTTTACATATATTTTACAATAAATCTTAAACATCGCTAATCTTAAAATGCTTTTTATTTAAAACAATGTTACAATACCTTTATATAGTACTTCTTCACATGTATAAAATTTTAAAACTTTGTTCTAATCATTTTTGCCTTTGACTTTCTAAGTTAAAAATATTTGAGTTTCATTTTTTCCTATAATATTTTCAAAGAAACTTAGATTCTGATGAGATTCTTTTCTATACTCATAATATAATTCTTTTTTAAAAACTCATCTTTACCCCTTTTAACTAAACCTTTTTAACAATACAGGTTATATGTATTGAAAGGGATATGTATTTTGCAACAAAATAAACATCTTGCTGATAAATATTTTTTCTATTTCTTAAGATTTTCATCACTTTCAGATTACTTAGCACATGGAGACGTCAACCATCTATAACTCACTGATAAGTCATCTGGCTGACCTAGTTGTCAAGATCATCTATTGACCTCTGTCCTATAGAGTCCAGAGAGATTTCTGAAACACACTTGATTTTCCTTCCACCCTTTGAAAGTGCAAAAAAGTGCTTGAGATTTTTGAGATGGGACCTCGTTCCCCGCATATCCTGGCAGATGCTCTTCCAGTTTCTGAGATTATAATTCTTGTCCAGTGAGAGCTTTATGAGACGATACAGTGTTAATGGATAATGGGGAGGTGATTCTAAATGCATATTGAGTAAATACAGTGTACCCAAGAGGAGTGTTTTCCTAGCTCAGACAATTTGAATGGATTTATAACTATAGGAGGCAGCTTCTGCAAGTTTGTGGAAGGAGGAATTGAAATGTGATGACATGTTCCATAAACTCTTTGAAGCCCCTTCATGTTATAAAAACATAACAAAACAAAAATCTTAAATACAAATAAAAGTCAAGACTTCATCATGAGACAATAAGGCATAAGGGGCCTTGCGATTTCAGGACAGTGTTCTTTGCATAAAACAATTCATATTTTATTAAAAAAACCCAAAGGGAATAAAAACAAGCAAGACTATGAAAAAAATCCTACAAAATAACAACAAACTGCTTTTTAAATCCAGCTGGAAGTAGGTTGGGAAACACTGTGGTCGGCTCTCAAACACTGCCATGGAGTTACTGCTGTGGCTTTCTGACTGCAGCCTCAGTATTTCTCAAACCATTATGGTGGTAGCCCATCCAGACATCATACCGTCCTACAGTCTGTTCACACCAACCAGCAGTGTTCAATTGTTACCAAACTCAGCTTCAAAATATTTTCTTCCTTCTCGAACTCCTTGATATTGGCTCCCCCCTTATGCCCACCCCCTTACTCTCCCTGTGTCACCCAGGAAGCCTTATTCCAGTTGCTGTTTCTATAGGCTCACCTATCCTGGGTTTCATATATCGAAAACAGAAAAAAAAAATCACAAAGATTCAAGAAGGCTACACACAATCTTTATGGGAGTAGAAAAAGAGGGTGGTGGTTTTCAAACTGCTGGTCCTGAGAGCCCACCTTGTATCCACTGCATTAACGTTGGTAAAACAGGACAGCAGCAGGACACCATTGATAAAACTCATATCCTGGCAAAATAGCCACATGGCAACCAAAAACCCTATACCCTAGCTCGTCATGCATTCTTTCCAAAAATTGGAACATTTTAAAAGTGCTGCGGGACATGGGAAAATTTGTTTAAAATCGGGACTGTCCTGCCAAAAGTGGGATGTCTGGTCACCTAGAAGGACACTATTCTAAGGCCTTTATTCGTGCTTTTTCTACCGAATGACTTTTTTTATAATTTATTCCTGAATGGTTTTAATTTATTTTTGCACATAGTTTGTCACTAAAGAGTTTCCTAGAGGATGTGGTTTCAGACTGCCTTGAGACTAATTGTGAACTGAAATGCTCAACATAAGACCAAAAATAAAATAAAACCCTCTACTATTTTGTCAATCTGATTCATAGTAAACCTGTGGACAGGGTAGAAATGCCCTCAGTAGGTTTCCAAGGGTGTAAATATTTACAGGAGCAAAAAGCCTCATCTTTCTCCCACGCAGTGGCTGGTGGGTTGGAACTGCTTATCTTGTGGTTTGAACTCCAAAGCACAATCCATTACACCGCCAGGGTTTCTAATAGAGGCTAGACAGTGTGCCTAATTTATATTGCTTACTGATTGCTACATCAGAAATAACTGCCAAACTTGGTGGGCTGAAAGAAAAACACCCATGCATTGTTTCTAGAGGGTTTTTGTGGCTCTCAGCCTCAAGACTCGGTTAGCAGAGGTCAAAGTGTCTGTAGCTTAATTCACTCGTGGTTGTCTTGGTGGAGACGTAGCTGTGTTGGTTGGTTAGCACAATCACGTGAACCTCTTCGCACAGTGTAGGCTTCCTCACAGCATAAAATAAGCCAGCCTGAAGTCCTCTCTGCCTTTTACAACCTAGCTTCAAATGTCCATCACTCAACAGCCCGTTCTCCCTGTTGTGTTGGTTGTGGCAATTGCAAAGATCCACTCAGGATTCAGGTGAAGGGTACATAGAACTCTGCCTCATGCAAGATTCTTAATTTTACATTTGAATATTCTTAATTGTACATTTGAATAAAAGTAAAGGGGGGCTTCAAAAACGTTCCTTGAAAAGAGGAATGAAAAGATGATCAAATATTTCCACAAACTCTTTGAAGACCCTTTATATGTTGGAAAGTGTGTGTGTGTATCTATATTTGATCAATACAATCTGCCATGCCATCTGAGGGTTCCAAAAATGTGCCTCGAACTGAATCTGCCGGGTAGGAAGAATAACTCACAGTCGTCTCCAAGAAGTATTTTAGTAAACATGGCTGGGGCAAGCTGGCTCCCGGAGGGGCACTTTAGCTTGTCTCTCTTTAGCGTGTACATATTGCTGAGTGTTCTCACTGGGAGATCAGGGAATTTGTTTTGTGGAACACGAATGGGAATGCACCTGACAGTGCAAGCTCTGTCAAAAACAGAAGCACAATCACGCGGGCATGTGAACCTATCCAATTTACAGTTCGTTGTTCGGCATAAAAAGAACTCTGGTGAGCAGTGGAGTGTTAAATTTTTCAGATAGTTGATTTTCCAGGTTACCTCCAGACTGTAGACTTATGAATGCTTGCGTGCTGGGTGCCGGCCAGTAGACACAAACTTGTCAGCTGCCATGGGGGGTTCGGAGATGCTGCCACCATCTAGGCACTTGACAAATGTTGTCCCAGAAAATATAAGGATCTGTAGGAAGTTTCAAAGAGTGTGCTGAGTTTAATTTTTCTTTCTTCTAAGGAATTAAGCAGCTCACTACATAACAAATGCCCACTATTGATCGCGGACTGTGTGTACCGTGTGATGACAGTACTGTGTTGAGCAAGGTCCCTTCAGGTCGTAACAGAGGAAAGACACTTCCCAACACAGGATGGGAAGTGGCAGGGCCATGCTAAAAAGAAAAGGACGTCTCCCATGCCGATGGGGCAGCATTAGCAGAGAACACAGACTCATGCCCCAGTGGGCTCACTGGGTAAAGAAGGGAGGGGTGAGCAGGTGAGATTGGGAGATAAGTAACATCCAACACATAGAAGAAAACAAATCCTCCAAGAGAATTAGCTGATCTGACTAGACTCAATGTTTTTACTGTACTCGGCTTTGATTCAGAGTCACTTAAATTAAAAAAATGGAAAAAAATATAAGCCATTTTTTTATAACAGGACATTGAAAGATGTAAAATGTAAGAACTAGAATAAATCTTAGGTCATGTAGTAGTTGTACAATGACTATTTAAATATGGAATAATAACTTTTGGTTTATGAAAGAGGATATCAAGGTCGATTAATAGACAAGTTAATTATTAACATTTTTCTTGCTCTTCGGATTTTCAAAAAGTCTTTTATAAATGTTACTTTGAATTAGTTACACAAATTGTATTGTTTTTCTTTTTTAGTTTTTTTAACAGTTTATTGGTTTAAAATTATACATCATGCAATTCAGTAGTTCCGTCACACCACGAAGAGTTGTATAATCATACCCATCATCGTTTCAGAGCATGTACTTCATTCTTGTTCTCATAGTTGTTAACTGATATGCTCACAGCGTCTCCTGCCACTCCTCGAAGGAGCCATTCATGCAGTTACTGTCCTTAGAGATGTCCTGTCATGGATTTCATAAACAGCAAAGCATTTGGAAAACAGCCCCTGACAGCAGTAACAGTACCACAGATAAGACTCTCCATTGGAAAGAAACAGATGCAATTGCAAACTGCAGCAAAGGTAAATGGATCGCAGGGAGATCCCATGAAAGGGTGCTCAATTTTAACCCGCCGCAGCTTCCACAGCCCGCTTTCCAGTGCTTTCTCCATGATAGCCCGGTCCTTCTATTGCACAGGCAGGACTTAATTTGATGCTCAAACAGGGTATTTTGGAAAGACAGACAAAATATCTGCCGATGGATTTTTTAGCAAGACAGACAAATCTTCCACAATGGAGAAAATAAGTTTTGATTGTACTTTAACAAACAGTTATCGATTTGAACAACCACGACTAAAGAGTCTAACTTTGAAGTCAAAACCAAGGTGCTGTCTGTCACACACAAGAGTATCATCTCTCCTTGGGTCTTCCAGAGCGACTTTCCCTTAGACCCCTCAAGGAGGCGGCGTGCTCTTTCATGCTCCTCATGGTCACAACAGTGTGCGGACATGTGTGCTGGCAGATTTTGTCTTTTTTTCCCCCTCGCCAGAATAGTGAATTTCACTCTGTTTAATGAAAATCTATTTTCCTATTCCAGTGGACTGTTTGAAAATTAAAATTTTAAGTATTAAACAATATCCAATACTGCACAATAAAATTAAGAATGTTTTGCTGATTAAAGCAGACGAAAGTTATTTTTTTTCTATTTGGTTATAATAGACTTTTTTTTATCACTTCCTCATCTCCCCTTGATATTGTTGGTTATTTTCCCCTGCCTTCTTTAATATTTATACTCTATATTATTCAACACTTCAAGTTTTCACTCTTGAATTAACATGTAATGTGTTTTGGGTAATGGAAACACACTAGCGTTAGCTCTGTAATTTCTGTCATTTTAGAGTATATTGTCTCTTTAGAGCAGTAACATGCAAAAAGGTACTTTAAATTTATGTACACAAAATTATCTTAATTTTAAATTTAATATTCACAATAATTTGAAATAATAGATGTGCTAATATTTCCTGCTGAAAACATCTTATATCAAGATATTTTATTTAGAGGAAGGATAGCACACATTTGTCATCACTTCACATGTGATAATAGATAACTTTTATAAAATTTTATTTATAATTAATTATTATCATGCCCACAAGAAACAAATGAGGCAAATGATAGCATTTAAGCCAGAGTCAGAGAAAAAGATTGAATGAAACAAATTAGTTTCTTGAGTTACTTTGGTATGGATCAGCAAAGACCCCAGCTAATTCCAGGGCATGAAACTGCAGATCAACTTTTGAATTCTGTTTAGGGCACAGGGGTCTCCTACCACAGGCTGACCTTTCAGTGGGTCTTCTGCTATTGGCTGGTCTTCTGAGAGCACCTCCCCTTGCTGAGTACATGCGCTCCTGCATCTGAGTTCATTCTGTGCCTTTGTCACCAGGCCAGGAACCAAAGTTTGATTCATTATGGAGATAGTAGGAACTTCTTGCATTTTCTACCCAGATCCTGTCACCATTTCCTTCTCTTCCCTTGATAAAGGACAGGCATCTTATCTGCCCTTCATTGTCCTTTGTGCTAGGAGGCATGGGGGAAGTGTGCCTCCACATCCCTTTTGTTTTAGCTTTCTTTCCATTGTCACTTTCTTTTCACTTGCCTTATTTTGCACAGCTAACCAATTATATGTGTTGGCTTGACATTAGGGTTATAATTAAGTCATAATTATATATAGACCACACATTCTAATAAAGGAATTACAAAGTGGGGTTAAGATCTCATTCTTTCTCTCTAATTTCCATTTTAAAAGAAAATTACATCTTATCTATATAATTTGAATAAGGTCCATAAGTTATTCAAACCTACCTTGAATAATTTTATGTTCTTATGAGAAAATGTCCTTGAGCATAATATTGGGTGTACAACTTCCTCGCTAAGTGACCTTGGGAAAAATACTTAACCTCTCTAAGCTACCTGATTGTTCAAATATTCTCTTTTATAACATTTTGATAATAATAAATTCACTCCATAGTATTAGAAGAGTTATTTTTTCATTTTAATAAATAAATATCTAGCTCATTGAACTCATTGCCCTGGCTTTCCTTTATAACTTAATGGTAATTTCTGAGGTATATCTTCTGCCTTGAAAAAAGGATGTTCTAATTAACTTAGAGAATGTTTCATGTTATTGACTCCAAATTTCACCCTTTTTAGCTGCACATATCTTTTGCCAGAGTGTCTTCAACCTATATTCTGCCTTTAATAATCTGTTGAATTATTTAATGTCAGGTAACCAAGTTCCTTTTTCGGAAGCTATGGATTCAATTTCTACTAACAGTGACCTCATAGTTCAGAATAAAATGACTCTGTATGGTTCTGTAGGTTGTAGTCTGTACAGGAGGAGCTTTGCTGGAGTAGTGGTTCTGCATTGGGCTGCTGACTGCAAGGTGAATGGTTGGAAACCACCAGCCCCTCCAAGAGAAGAAAATGGGCCTTTCTATTTCTATAAAGAGTTTTAGTGTCAGAAATTCACAGGGACAGTTCTACTCTGTCCTATAAATTCTTTGAGTCAACATTGACTTGATGACACTGAGTTAGTTTTAGTAAATGTGTACAGTAGTATATCACCAGATTATTTCCCCACTGATCTGTGAGATGGATTTAACTATCAATCTTTCTTTCATTTAGCAACCAAGAAAATAACCAATGTACCATGTACCTTATGTATGATACAACCCATCAATCAACCCATTGCCATTGTTTCAATTCTGATTCACAATGGAAATCTATATAGAGTTTCCAAGATTATGAAATTTATGGGAACAGAAACCTCATCTTTCTTTCACAGAGCAGCTGGTGGGTTGGAATCACTGACCTTGGGATAAGCAAACCAAGGCTACCTTAGATCATGCCATTGACATTACCCACCAGATTTTAAAGCATCGGAATTTCTAATGCAACACCATATCTTTGCCATGGGTTCAGTAGGAGGATATTAATTTAGAGCAACAATTCTTAGGTCAACTGGCCCAAAGGCCATAAACTAAAGAGAAATGGAGTCTGAACATTTCTAGTAGAAAAGTAGCTTATGACTAAGAAGAGTTTATTGTTGCACAGGTAGATTTGATAGTAATTGTGCCAAGTTTCTCTAAAAAAAATTCATGTCTGTCTTTATTAGTCAATTTTTTATCTCCTCACCTAGGGTTTTCAGTTAGTTTGTTGTTACATATTTAGGATGTGATTTTCAGAAAGTACTTAAGCAGAAGAATAGTTCTGTCTTGTTAGATTATCAACAAAAAGAAGCAACTAGAGTAAATATTCTATTTGTATGGTGGGCAAATAATTTGAGAGGTTAGACTTTGGGAAGAGGAACATATTAATTTGGAAGGAGTCTTCATAACAATCTATGATGTGATACCACCTGGCTTGTTGAGTGTAGAAAATAAACACTCAGTGATTAATATTAAAGTCTAGAGCCTTTCATTTGGTTTGCACCTTAACATAGTGAAGAAACAAACAACTTTCAATTAGACCAATAAGTCACATGATAATTGGAAAAAAGTTAAGGTTGATAAGATTGTATTTTACTTGGATCGGCAATTAATATCCATGGAAGCAGCATTAAAAAATTCAAATCATATGTAGTTTTGGACAAATCTTTTTTTATCGTTTAATTGGGGGCTCATACCTCTCTTATCACAATCCATACATACATCAATTGTGTTAGCACATCTGTACATTCATTGCCCTCATCATTCTCAAAACATTTGCTCTCCACTTAAGCCCCTGGCATCAGCTCATCATTTTCCCCCTCCAATCCCGCTGCCCCCTCCCTCATGAATCCTTGATAATTTATACATTATTATTTTGTCATATCTTGCACTGTTGGACATCTCCCTTAACCAACTCTTCTGTTGTCTGTCCCCCCAGAGAGGAGGTTATATGTAGATACTTGTAATTGGTTTCCCCTTTCCATCCCACTCTCCCTCCACCCTCCTGGTATTGCCATTCACACCACTGGTCCTGAAGGGATCATCAGCCCTGGATTCCCTGTGTTTCCATTTCCTATCTGTACCAGTGTACATCCTGTAGTCTAGCCAGATTTGTAAGGTAGAATTGGGATCATGATAGTGGGGGGGGGGAGGAGGAAGCATTTAGGAACTAGAGTAAAGTTGTATGTTTCATCGTTGCTATAGCACACCCAGAATGTCTCATCTCCTCCCCCAGACCCTTCTGTAAGGGGATCTCCAGTGGCTTACAAATGGGTTTTGGGTCTCCACTCCGCACTCCCCACCTCATTCCCAATGATATGATTTTTTGTACTGATGATGCCTGATACCTGATCCCTTTGACACCTTGTGATCACACAGCCTGGTGTGCTTCTTCCATGTGGGTTTTGTTGCTTCTCATCTAGATGGCCACTTATTTACCTTCAAGCCTTTAAGACCCTAGATGTTACATCTTTTGATAGCCAGGCACCATCAGCTTTCTTCATCATATTTGCTTATGCACTCATTTGTCTTCAGTGGTGGTATCAGGGAGGTGAACACACAATGATATGATTTTTTTTTTGTTCTTTGATGCCTGATAACTGATCCCTTCAGCAGCTTGTGATCACACAGGCTGGTGTGCTTCTTCTATGTGGGCTTTGTTGCTTCTGAGCTAGATAGCCGCTTGTTTATCTTCAAGCCTTTAAAACCCCAGATGCTATCTCTTTTGATAGCCAGGCACCATCAGCTTTCTTCAGCACATTTACTTGTTCACCCGCTTTGTTTTCAGCGGTTGTGTCTGGAAGGTGAGCATCATATAATTCCAATTTAATAGAAGAAAGCATTCTAGCATCGAGGGAATACTTGAGTGGAGGCCCAATGTCCGTCTGGTACCTTAGTACTAAATCTATAAATATATGCACATAGATATATTTTCCCATCCTCATATATAAATATATTTACATATGTGCATTCCTTTATTTAGACCTCTATTTCCTCTGACTTTCCTCTTGTCCCACTATCATGCTCAGTCGTAATTTGGGTTTCAGTAATTCCTCTTGGTTACATTACTCTTGATAAAGCCCTACCAGGCCTCCTACATCCTCCTCACCACCGATTTGGATTGAGTAAATCTTCTGTGAAAGATAAACTTGTCTCTTTCAATATTAAGCTGTATCTGATCTGAGCCAAGATATTTTCAATCACCTCCTCTACATGTGCTGAACAATGATGTGTTAGGCCGGGTTGACTAGAGAAACAAATCCAGAAACATATATGTGTAAGAAATAGTGTTTTTTTTAACGTCATTTTATTGGGGGCTTTTACAGCTTTTATGACATTTCATACATCATTTATATCAAGCATATTTATACATATGTTGCCATTATCATTTTTTTTAATTTTAACAATTTATTAGGGGCTCATACAATTCTTATCACAGTTCATACATATACATACATCAATTGTATAAAGCACATCTGTACAGTCTTTGCCCTAATCATTTTTTCTCCTCTTTTCTTTTTTTACATTTATTAGGGACTCATACAACTCTTATCACCAGCCATACATATACATACATCAATTGTATAAAGCACATCCATACATTCCCTGCCCCAATCATTCTCAAGGCATTTGCTCTCCACTTAAGCCCCTTGCATCAGGTCCTCTTTTTTCCCCCTCCCTCCCCTTTCCCCCCTCCCTCATGTGCCCTTGGTAATTTATACCTCGTTATTTTGTCATATCTTGCCCTATCCGGAGTCTCCCTTCCCCCCTTCTCTGCTGTCCCTCTCCCAGGGAAGAGGTCACATGTGGATCCTTGTAATCAGTTCCCCCTTTCCAACCCACTCACCCTCCACTCTCCCAGCATCGTCCCTCACACCCTTGGTCCTGAAGGTATCATGCACCCTGGATTCCCTGTACCTCCAGCCCTCCTATGTACCAGTGTACAGCCTCTTTCCTATCCAGGCATGCAAGGTAGAATTCGGATCATGGTAGTTGGGGGGAGGAAGCATCCAGGATCTGGGGGAAATAGTTTTTTTTATCAAGAATTAACTACATATTAAGAAAACATCCTAGCCAAGTCCAACTCAAGTCCATAGATTGACAATAGTCCTAAGTCCCTCTTTACACTCACACAGTCACAGTGATATCACAGCATGCAGGGATACCACAGGCTAAGGAGTGCCGGCATGTGGAACCAATAACTTCCGATGCATCACTGAGCTCTGGCAGCTAACAGGGTCCAGGAGCGGGAAGGTGAAAGCGGAGAGAAGGAGGGGTTTCCAGAGCACCCTTCAGAGAAGGCCACACCCACAAGGAGGCACCATCAAGGTATGACCTGATTGATCATCTGAACTCCAACCCTACACTTTTATATGTCTCTAAATTGACATGAAAGTATATACCTACTACAAATGAATGTAGAAGACTGAAATAGAACTGATGCCTTCGAATTAGGTGTTAATGAAGACTATGCACTATAGCATGCACTGCCGGGACAACAACAGATATGCTTTAGAAGATTAGCTAGAATGTTTCTTTTTTTATTTTGTAGTTTTGTTAGTACTTCATACACAAGTAATACAACTCAATAATTTAAGATTATTAAGAAGAGTGGTACAATTATCACTGCTTTCAATTCTAGAACATTTTCTTCTTCCTTGTATTCATTGTTATGCATCTATTTCTTCTAATTGTGGCAAAAATAGAACACAACAAAACATTCTCCAAATCCACAGCTTCTACACGTATTATTCAGTGCCATTGATTATACTCTTAGTATTGTATAACCATTATTGATATCCTTTTCGAAATTCTTCCAGCACTATTAACATAAACTCAAAGCTTTCTAAACAACAACTCTTTCTCCTTCACCCATGGTAACCATTGGTCATGTTCAGTTTTTTGTTTGTTTCCTCATTTGTTTTTAGTCGTTTTCTTGATACGGTATTCACATATCGTAAACTTCGATGGTTAAATTTCTTTTTAAAACAGTTGTATATATATTATCATAATCAATTCTAGTGCTCGAAACCTTCTCCATTGTTGGCTCCCCAAATACTCTCACCCTCCCTACTCCCCGGCTCCATAACCCTGATAGAAACGAGAATGTCAAGACTTTGTTTCCCATGGTTCGTGCATCTTATCAGGGCAAGAGCTGTGAGATGGTAGAGGATTGCAGTGTTTCTTTCTGTTGGACAGACAGAGGATTACTATGAGTGGAAACTAAGCAAACAACATCTAGCAACTGTAGGGTATTATGCTTGGTGAAGCAGGTCAGGGACAAAGTGGAATATTATCAAACAATTGAGAAAATGGATTGACACAGAGGTTACAACGTGAGGTCAAGCATAATGGTGATTTTGAGGATGGCACAGGATCAGGCATTCTGCTATACGTAGAATCACTCTTTAGAAATGGCTTCGATGGCATCTTACCAACAACGTGCAGAATTGACAACGTCTCATAAGAAACCACACTTTCAATTTATCCTACAAAGTCTGATTCCTGTCTTTTAAATTAATCTTTACCCTGAATGGCCATTGTAATTTACTGCAGTCCTTGCATTGTGCTGTTTCTTGTAGTTATTTGTGCACTTGACTTTGCCTATGAAGATATACTGAGAGACTTGAGACAGGTGCGTCTCTTTATGAGTTCTCCACAAGTATTTTGCCAGCAGTAGTTCATTAATAAACACTTGGTGGTGATTTTGTATCCACAAATAATACATTATACTTATTCAATAATAATTCACAAAAGTTTACCTTTTGGAGACATTTAAAAGTTTTAGAAAACTGCAGACTTTAAAAAATTTAACTAATCTGCAGGTAGTCCTTGATTTATGTCAGGGTTCTCTTTCAAAATCTATGATTTAGTTTGGATCGATGTAAAACCTTCCTTTTGTAGTTTTCATTATCATTACTCTTAATTAGTAGTATCTTTTTTATCCTGGTCTTTCAACACCTGTGAGTGAACATAGGAGAGAAAACATCAGAAAATTCAGGAGTGCAACATTGTATATAGTACATATTGTGGTTTATGCATGTACTAAAAGGCAAAAATTAAACATCCCTACAAAATAGAACAAAAACTTGGTTTTAATACCATTTGCTGAAACCTGAGTACATCCTGTGAGATGTATTACTTGAAACTCAGGCTTGTAACAGTCAAACTGATCCTTGAACAGAGTATTAGGAGTCAAATGTGCATTCATATCACTGTGTGGCTTCTCTTAGAATCCAGTTTCTATGATTGTAAAATGGAAGAAACATTGGTAAATTTCTATCCTGGAGGTAAAATGAGACTTTTATTATAAAGTGATTAAAACAGTGATGTACATTTATTAAGTAGAAGCTGTTCTTTTAAATGTCAATAATAGACATATACTTATATACATTGCTCATATTGTTCTTGAAATTCTATCATACGGTAGTGTACACAATAAGGAAATTTATCTGATCTTCATTTATTATATAACCTCTATTATTTAGATTGAATTTGAGATATTACCATCTGTGTATGTTTCCCTTCTTATAAGCTACTTGATAGGCATTGTGTATATATATTTTAAAATATAATCATTGAAAGAGTAGGTAAGTATATTTAAGTGAATATAATCTGTTTGACTTTTGACAAATGGACATCACAACTTAATTTTACAGTGATTTTAGAACTTAATTTAAATTATTTATATATTACAGAGTGAAGTATGGAATGTATTTTATTTAGTTAATTAAATATGTACAGATAATCTGATTTAGGAATCTGAAATACAACAGTTTAAACCTCTGCAAGGGTAGGTCATCCATTTGACACACGAAGATAAAAGTCTAAGTTTGCTTTCATAAGCCTCATAGAGTTATATTTCATGAAATATAGCACCTTGAAGTTTTTTAAAGTGTATTGGACATGTCACTTTCACATTGAAAATATCAGAGAAGATAAACTATGCTAACCAGAGAAATGTTTCATGCTATAGTTTCAGCACACAGAATAATGAAGATTTTATACTATCCATAAATTTTGGTGACAAACTAAATTTGTTGAAGTCTATATGCTACTTCCAAAATGCTCTCTTTTAAGCATCAATTTTAGGTGAAAATACTTATTATCAAGAAAAATATTCCTGTAAGTCTGGGGAATTAAATACAGAAATAACTCTTGAAGTTGTGTTCCGCACAATGGATGCTTAGTAAATGTTGTTGACTGACTTGACAGTTGATGCAAGTTATAAAATGGTATATTCAGTTCTAGATAGTTTGTTTTCATTTCATTTGACAAATAATGCATCAACTGACACAATCTATTTATGTAAAATATATGCTTCATAGTAAATAAAATCTTAAAGTATATTTGACTGTAGAAAAATGTGTTTTCGTAAAATGATGAACCCATACTCATTTTAGTGGCTTATTTCAAGAGAAATTTGTCATGCAACTGCTCTACAAGTGTGGGTTTTTTCCCCCCTTTCCCCATTCTGAGATCCCTGCCTTAGAAGATTATAATTTATTGTGAAAACTCAGAAAGTATATCTCCTTATTTTAGCTAATAATTGACTTTTAATTTTTCTAATAATCATTACTTTAGAAGATGTAAAAGATATTTGCTCTAAGAGTACGGTTTGAAGAGTACAGCTCTATGATGTAATCTTGTAGAATCTCAATAATCCACAGCGTACTGCCATCGAGTCAATGCTGATTCATTCAGGGTAGAACTGTCTCGAGGATTTCTGAGATGGTAACCATTTAGGGGAGTAGAAAACCTCATCTTTCACTCAGAATTTCGATGATATGTGTTAATTTATAACAAAATGTTGTTTTCTTATTGAATGACATCGAGGTGACCCTTGAAGCGCTGCACAGCCCTACAGCATCCTCATAACTGTTGGCACGCTCCAGTCCCTTGTTGAAGATGCTGTCAGTTCACCTCATTGAGGGCCTGGTTCTTTTTTGCTGAGGACATACTTTACCAACATGATGTTTTTCCCTGGGTCTGAGCACTCTTGATAACGTGTCCAAATGGAGGGAGGGTCTCACACCCTTCATTCATGGGGAGCATTCGTGTGGCACATCCTTCCAGAGAAATGTGTCTGTTCTGTTAACAGTCCAGGGTACTTTCAGTTTTCTTCAAAGGTATAACTGAAAGGAATCACTTATTCACCAGTCTACTTGTTAATTTTTCAGATTTGAAAGGTATCTGAGGCCATTGAAAATAATCCCCAAAGTGGCAACTTTTCTCCGAAACACTTTAAAGAATTCTTGTACTACAGATTATATATATATATATATATATATATGATTCTTTGATTGTTTTTTTCCATGAGTATCGATTGTGAATACAAGCAAAATTAAATTCCTGACAATTTCCATTTTTTCTCCATTTTTCATAATGCTGTTTATTTGTCCAACTCTGAGTATTTTTGTTTTTTATACAGTTAATTGTAATCCAAACTGAAGGCTGTAATTTCTAATCTTCATCAGGAAATGCTTTGATTCCTCTTGAGTTTTAGCAAGCAAGGTTGTGTCATCTTCATGTTCATATTGCAGTCTGTTAATGAGCCCTCATCCTAACCTGATCATGTGCTTTTCTTAATGTAGGTCCAGTTTGTCAGATTGTTTGCTCAGCACAAGATTAAGTAAATGTGGTGAAAGAATACAAACTTTTCAGACCCATTTCCTGAAATAAATCACACAAATTATTCTTGTTCTGTTCAAACACTTTGTCTTATTCTCTGTGTAGGATATTTCAGAGGACCATCAAGAATCTGGAATTCCCATTTTTCCAGTATTATGTTTGTTATGATCCACACAATTAGTTATTTTTGCTCAATCAATAAAATACTCATTAACACCTGTCTGATATTGTCTTTCAGTCCAACTCTTGCTAACATCAATAATACTGTTCCATGTACTCTTCTGAATGTGGCTTGAAGTCATGGCTGCTCTCTGTTGATACATTAATACAACCATTTGAAATTATTTTCAACAAAAATTGCCTTGCATTTTATATTAATGATATTATCTGATAATTTCCTACATTCTGTTAGGTCACGTTTCTTGAATTGGCACAAATATGGATTTCTTCAAGTTGGTTAGTCATGTAGCATTCATCTAAATTTCTGGTCATGAGTTAGTGAGAGTTTCCAGAATTGCCAAAATGTGTTGACACATCAATTGGTATTCTATCATTTCAGGAAGCCCCCTTTTTTATCCAGTGTCTTTAGTATAAATTGAATTTCTTACATTAATATGACCTTATCTTAATCATATACTCTCTCTTAAAACTGGTGAATGTCCACCAACCCTTTTTATATGCTCTGTGTATTTTGCAATTATTTTTTATGGCTTCCTGTATCGTTCAGCATGTTTCCCACAGAAGCCTTTAATATTGGGACACAAGGCTTAAGTTTGCATTTCTTTCAGCTTGGGAGATGCTAGATATATATTTTTTCTATTGTTTTTGTAGTTCCACCTGTTTGAACATTTCACAATAATACTTAACTTTGTCTTTTAGAGATGTCTTTTGAAAATTTTTGTTCACCACTTTTATTTCAACTTTTCTTCCATCCAATTTAGTTATTTCATATTTAAGAGCAATTTTAGCATGTCTTCTTAGCTTTTCTTTCCCATCTTTATTTCCTTTCTGTTTATTTACATTTTGCTTTCTTCATGCATGTCTCCTTGTTGGTATCCCACAGAACTCTTCTGTTCTTTATAGGTTAGTCCTTTCTTCATATGCGTTCTTATAATGGTCTCTCAATTCAGTGGGTATACTCAGGGTCATATTTTGACTATTGTTTCTTTGTTTTAATTTTATTCAGCTACGACCAGTTCTATTCTATAGTCAGACCCCGGCCTTAATTTGGCTGATGATATTGAACTTCCATATAGTGTATTGCAAGAGATGTAATCAATTTGATACCTGTGTATTTTATGTGACCATTTTCATGCATGTAGTTGCCCTTTATGTTATTGGAAAACTGTGAAAGCTTTGGGAAGAATGGTTACACTTCATCGCACTTATGGGAAGCTTGGACATGATTCAACAGACAGCTGGGTGAACTGAACAAATTAATATTGCTTCGTTTAAAATGAAGAAATGTGTGGATAAGTGGTGTATACTCTTACCAAACTTATTCAATCTATATGGTAATAAAATAATTAGAGAAGTTGGAGCATATGAAGAAGAATGCATCTAGATTGGAAGAAGTCTTATTAACCACCACTTGCTAATTGAAGATCAAGTGCTGTTGGTTTCAGTATGTATTACAGCACAATGTAAAAAGTACAAAACTCTCACGTTTGCACTAGTAGGTAAAATAAAAATAAATGGAGAAAGGATTGAATTTGTCAAGGATATTTTTCTTTTTGGATCCTCAAATCCATGCTCACAGAAGCAATAGACAAGAGATCAAAGCATGCATTGCATTGGGCAAATATGTTGCAAAAGACCCCATTAAAGTGCTGAAAAGCTGGTAGGCTATTTTTAGGACTAAGGTTTGTTGGTCTAAGCTATGATATTTTCCATGGCCTCCTAGGCGTATGCAAGTTGGGCATTGAATAAGGAAAGCTGAAGAAGAATTAATGTACTTGAATTGTGTTGCTGGTGAAGATGATTGAAAAGACCATGGACTGTCAAATAACAAATACTACATCTATCTGAGAAGAAATGTATACAGGATGCTCATTACAGAAAAAGATGGCAAGACTGCACATGTCAGGAGAGACCGGTCTTTGCAAAAATACATCACTACTGGTAGAATAAAGGGGCAGCACAAAAGAGGAAGGCCCTGAACAAGACGGCTGGACACAAATGGATGGCTGCAGCAATGAGCTCAAACAGAAGAGTTGTGAGGATGGTGCAGGGCTGTGTCGTGCATTGTTCTGTGTACCTAGGGTCTCTGTGAGTCAGAACTGACTGGCTTGCACCTAACCACACAATTACAACTTGATGTAATGTAACAAAATGTAATAACTTTCACAGTGGGATCCGCCTTGAGCAGTCAGTCACTTGTATGTCAATAAGTGTGAGAAACAACACCATTGCTCTGATAACATCCTTGATCTAATTAATCCAAACATTTCCTGATAGATGTGGTCTGCTTTCCATATAAATGAGCTTTGTAGAAAGCTGAGTTGCTTTTTACTGGGTCTGATCCTATATCAGGCTCATTGGCCTCCAGTTCTTTTGACTCGAGTTCAAGCCTTCCATATTGCTGCTGGCCCTGGAAGTTGTCATTGGCTTGTCAAGTGACTGACCTTGAGTTCATTTGCTTCAAGCCTGTCATCTACCCGCCAATCTTATCAGTCCCGCTAACTACTAGGGTCAGGAGAAGCCCCTGGTCTAACATCTGACCCACAGACTTGGAGCGTGCTCAGACTTTTGGGACTTAGCCAGTTCTACATCTGTGTGAGATATCTTCTTCTTCTTCCTTTTCTTCTTCTTTTTTAAAAGAGAATCCAGTATAAGGTGCTATCCTAATAATACAAAAACAAAACCTTAGATATGCTTTTATCTTGAATGTTTGTTTGCTACTAACATTAGAAATTTTATAAACAACTTAACACTTTGAATAGTAAGTAACTAGTGATTAGTATGTTGGATAGGGTAATTTTACTATATTAATAATAAATATCTTAGGCTAGATTTTAATAAACGGCATTTATGTTTAAAGTATATTGTGATAATTTATAGACTTCTATAAGCGCCTAGGTGGCATTTTATCTCCTTTTTTTCTTCCTGCCGCATACAATTTTTTGTGTGTGACAGGAAATTAGCTGAGAACAACCTAGAATTTTATAATGTAAAACTAAGATATCCATTGCCATTTTATTCTTTCCAGAACAAGGAAGGTGTGTAAAGACCTGCTGATCATAGTATTCTATGAAGAAAATTAATCCTTGAAAGTCTTCTTATTTCAAAGAGATCTGACTAATCTAAGAAAGATCGTGTCTCCTTGAAAAGTTAGTATATTCCATAAGAAGACAGAGTCTTCATAGAACTGCGGTGTACCATTTTTCTTTTCTGAACAGATTTTTCTTTCTTTTCTTAATGAAAAAGACTTTTGGGGAATATTGTTCCATTACTGTGGAAATAGATATGATGATCTCAGGATGAAGAACCATTTAGCTAAGCTTTTAGATAATGGATATTTTCATGATTATAATCACAAAAATTTAGTCAGGAAAATAAAATTCAAAGTAGTGCATCTTATCACATTATTCTTTTTTGTATGTGGGAACAATCTGAATTTTTATAATCCTAAGAAAATGTTTTATTAAAATTAAATAGATGTGGGTGATGTGTGTTTTTAAGTTATATTTCTAATTCAATTAAAGAAAGAAAGGTAAACAAAATAAATCCCTTTGCAATTATCTAGAAAAATGCACTCTATTTTCTTTCCCATTTCCGTAGCGTATTCCTGGAATAATAATAATTTATCATCTGTCTAGAGCTATCACAATTTTCAGTTTCATTCCCAAGGTCTCCTAGTTACTTTTTGCATTTCACTTAGCTTTCCAAATTCTCAACCATATCCCCTACTCCAAAGAGTTAGTTTATTTCGTCTTGGATGTCTATCCTTTGTTCTGCCCACAATCTATGATTTAAAGTATTTAGCTTTAGGCAGTCTGGCCAGAGTCTAATTCTAGATATGTGTGGCATGCACCACAGACTCATGATCGTTTCTCGAATGGCAATGCTGGAAAGGCAGGGAGAAAAACATTTCTTATCATTTAAAATATAGATATGTGGTTGGGGAGGTTTTCTCCGTTTGTGTCCATCTACTTGCCAGTCAGTGCCTATTAAACCTAATTAGTTTGCACTCCCACCGTGAATAGTTAAAAACGAAGTACTGTTTTAAACATACTCTTTCCCATACCACTCCCCTTGTTAAGTTCCAAGTGTCAGATATAGGAGCATGAATTTTTAGTTGTGTTTCTATTTTAACTGCAGTTTAAATATATTTAAAGCTGAAAAATAAAATTTCAATGCAATATGTAAGTCTTATTTAATTTGGTTCTTTTAACATCTATTTAACAGTCTTATTGATATATAATTCACATATCATACAATTCAATAGTTCAAGCACATCAGGAAGAATTGTAGGATCATCACAATAATCAATTTTAGGGCATTTTATTTTAATTAGGTGGTATTTAATACATATATCATTTCCATAGTTCAATCACATCAAGTAGAATTGTACAACTGCTACCATAATCAGTTCCCAACCATTGTTTTTCTACATGGAATCTTTGACATATCATTTCCCTTTTATCACCCCCCTATCCCCCATCACCACTTTACCCCTCCCCACACACCCCTTAGTCTACTTGCTGTCCGTATATGTCAATCAGTCCTGGGGTTCATATGCCAAAAATGGAAAAGTATCTAACGCAGCTTCAAGAGGGTGAATCCCACTGATATAACACCTCTGAGATACACTCTAATATGAACCAAAAAAACCCTGAAAAAAATACAAACCCAAAATACAGAATATTTGGGAAAACAGATCAGTTCTAACCTGCATCGTAGAGGGGAGCTACGGACAACGTTTTACTGTTCAGGTCAGATTTATGCCCTTGATCTTCTACACTCCTCTCTCCCTCACATTCTGGTTAGTGACCTCTTTCCTTCCATTCGTCAATTTTACACCAGGGGAGTTCTCCGGAGGCTTTTTAATATACTCTTTGTCTTTAAAGCTTATGGTAATTATTTTATTACCTTACCATTGAAGTATATATGTATACTATTCCTCCCAGAAAGCTTTGAAATTTTTTAAAATATATATTTTAATATATTTGTTACTTCTGCAATTAACAGTCACATGGCATGAGAAACTTGGAACTTGAAAACTTACATTTTTATTTTACTGGATTGATGAATTAGTTAAGAGAACATTATAATATTATTTACTCTGATTCAAACTCTTATTTAATAAGAATATATGACAATTTGTTGTGCAAATTATAGATAAAGTGTTCAGGAGAAGTCAAACATAGGTTGAAAGGACTATAATGAATTGATTGGCTCCTGAATTTACTCAGAAGATCATGGCTGACATCAGTGTGCTTATGTAAATAAAGCTTATTAAGCATACATTTAAAGCAAGTATCACATTTTATTAAGTAATTGCTGAATTTCTCAATAATCATAGACTATATAATGAATCATTTATAACAGAATTATTTTCATTTTAAGGTCATATTTTATTAATGCCCTCTTGGTGGAACTTAAAGAGAAACTGGAATCTCTTAGTGGCTGAATTGGTCACGTACTTGGCTAGAAAGCGAAGGGTTGGTGGTTCTAGTCCTCACAAAGGTATCGGGTACAAGATGTAGATCTACTTCCAAATGATCACAGCAATTAAAAATACTAGAGACTCAGATTATACCTAATATTAAGAAAAGTTAGCATTCACTTCATGGCAGCTGCATATATATTATAAAATATATACAATTTATAAATTTAAATACTTAAATTTTGGAAAATTCCCTATTTTTCTTCTTTCCCCTAAATGTTGAAATGTATTATTTTATATCATGGAAGGTTTTACATTATAATAATACTATGTAATGTATAATATTATAATAATTATATATATTTATTTAAACATATTAGGCATTTAAATTCATTACCCATATCCTTACAAAAGTGATTCCTAATAACATATAATCTGGTTCATGAGGAAAAGAACCCATGTTTTGTAATGGTAAATCATTTGTCTGCTTCCTGAAAAGTTATCAGTTCACACCCAACCAGTATGTCTTCAGGAGAAAGACTTAAATATGTATACTTATAAAAAGTACAGCATAGAACACACAATAGGCAATCTACTATGTCACAAGGTAGATAATGTTCCCCTATTAGTTAAAAGCAACTCAACTACACCAAACAACAGCAAGGATATTGAAGACAGATTTTTCTCTCCCACATTTGGATGAAATTAATTTAAAAATAACCCAAAATATAAAACAAAATAGCTCCTATGATTGTCCTACTCCCTAGGGTTTCCAAGGAGCAAAATTGTTAAGAAAGCAGAAAGCCTCATTTTCACCCATGTAACAGCAGCTGGTGGATACGAACTGCTGACTTTGATGTTAACAGTTCAAGGTATAAGTTACTGTACCACAGAGCTCCCGTCTATTACATACATGATCTACTATATAATTAAATTTATTTTTAACTTATTTTATTGGAGGCTTTGCTGATTCTTTCCCTTTTCTTTCTGTCTTTTAAAATATTTTTTCTTTAAGGAAGTAATACATGCTATTAACAGATGACCCCTGAAAATGAAGACGAGGCAGTATTTCCTTGTAGGGTCACTACAAGTCAGAACTCTTGACTGATTAATCCGAGGCAGGTGCTTACTGAGTTTGTCCTCCCTTCCCCCATTGGTTCTCCCATGCTGTATCAATAGTAATGGGTAAATGGTTATCAATCCATCCTGTGGCATTGTCCTTCAAACACTCAGCAGCCAGCTGAGATGTCAGTTCTAAGCCTCCAGTCACTCCATGGGAACATGATGTCTCTGTCAATCCGCGTCTGTAAAGAGTTAAAGCCTGGGAGCCCTCCGGGGCAGTTCTACTCTGCTCTGTGGATTCTTTATGGTTTGGAATCCATCTGAAGAGTGAATTTCCTCTATTACTTATTTTCTAACTAAAGAGGTTATAGCTTTCCTGAAGGAAATTTAGTGCAGGCCATAGTATAATGATTAGTTTTTAAATAATGCTTTCCTTAGCAAAGCACTCTAACACATATGGATTCAATTGATGAATATTTGTAGTTGGTGGGTTATGAAATGTGCTTGATTTTAAGATAAATAGGAAGGCTTGATAGAGATCTCTCTCTTCTGTAAGCAGCCTGTGACCCTGCAGATGAGGATGCATTTTATATGTCATTGATCAAATGGAAGACAAGATATGTGACATGCTTGGCTTATAAACTATCATAATTCCTGAAAAATATAGTGATCATTCAGTTCTTTTGCTGTGTGCTTTTGTTGGTACCTTGTTTCAGAAAAGATAAGAAAATGCTCAGGGTGGAATATCAAAACAGGTTGTGGATATATATTAACGCTGCACAGGCCAAAACTGTAAATACACATTTGTCAGGAATCCAGGTTTGGTGCGTCGCCCCCCCTCCCCCCTCCAATAAATCCAAAGTATTCTCTGTTATTTCCCAGTAGCTATTATCAAGCATAACATTTAGACATCCTCCTTCTAGAGTGGGCAGTCTTACAGTTTTATTAGTCAACCATTTGCCAGATAATTTTCAAACCATTTTTACTGTGCTTTGGTTCGCTTAGTCTGAGACTATGTGTTAAATACAGGAGGAGAATGAAGGAAGGAATTGTTAGCTTGTATTTGGCAGAGAAGTGCTATGGCTGAATCAGATCACAAGCTATGGCTGGCAGGGTTTGGTAATCGTTTTTCCACTGTGCAAAGCCAGACAATTTTGGCCAAACAGCAGAACAGAATCTATATTGTGAAAATGGAAGGAAAAAAATGAGGGGAAAAAGTGATGGCAAATACAAAGCTAGAGAGTCTAGTAGCTCAGTGGGACTTTTGCACATGCGCTTTGCTGCACTGAGAAATGTAAGGACACCGGTTGCTGCTTGGTCTGCTGCCTTTCTGTCCCTTACAGTAATGGCCAGGTGCTTGCTGCCTACTACTTTATGAGAAGTGTCATGGGATTTGTTACTAAAGATTCTGACATGCATTGCTGCTACACAGGGCTACTTTTAGGAAGTGCCTTTCCAAACCTTTCGTCCTACTGTGTGCTTTTAAAAGTATTAAGTCTTTTCCAAGTATTGCTTAATTTAGTTCTCAAACCTAGGATGCTAAGGTTACCCGCCTTCTTCCCTCCCGCCCTTCCTTCCTTTATTTGTTTGTGCTGAAAGTCTTTCTTCAGCTGGGAGGGAAGAAGGCCCAGAGAAGAGAGGGCCTTGCTGGAGTCCCACAGGTTAGTGAGTCTGTCACTGGGAGCTCCATATCTACTATTGTTTGTCTAGTGCACTGATGTGAAGACTCAACCATCAAGTTCAGTAGAAAACCTACATTCCCTTCCATTGGCACTTGTTGGATCTTCTGGTTTGAGTTGATACAGAGACCATTCTGTCTCATAGTGGCCCCGGGTTTGCAGATCAGAACTGATCCACAGGCATTTCAAGACGGATGCCTCTCAGATGCACATGACCAGGCCTGTTTTCTGACTCACCTTTATGTGTGTTCACGTCACCAACACTTTAGCTAGTCCTTAGTGCTGACCATTTTCTAGACTCAGGGACTCATCCATAGGTCTTCAAGGAATGTGTTTGGTCGTTAATTTTTTGTTTCTTTGTTTGGGGGCTTTTTTAAAAGCTTTTGGTGGGGAGAGAGATGGGGCAAGAGATACATAAATTCCATCAGAAGTATTTAAAATAGCATGAATTTTACTTTTTTTCTGGTTCTTTCCTACTGTTGAACAACTCTATGAGTCTCTGAGTTTGTCAATATTATTAGGAATGGTTAATATTAGGCTTAATGTGAGATGAAATTGAAACTTTTGATTGCTTTATTTTTGTCTTATTAACTTTGTTAAATGTTTTGATAAAAAAATTTCAATATTGATTCACAATTAAGTAGGGTAGTTGTTGTATGATGTTAATTTGATTCTAAATCATAGTGACCCTATTGGAAGTTGGAGAACTGCCTCAGAGGTTTCTTATATTTATTTACAAATATTTTCTCCTGCCTAACTACTAGTAGGTTTGAACAGCTGACGGATTAGCAGCTGCGAGTACTTTTTCACATCTCCCACAACCACCGATTAAATAACACTTATGTAATGGCATTCACCAGATTTATTATTGAAATTGGCATTTTGCATGCAATCTTTACAATTTGTTACTGACAGAAATATTTCTTATGCTCAATATATGAAGGGACTTAAAAATTATTGGAAAAAGTCTATTACCTTTTATTTCCATTTACCATGCACTTTTTAAAGGATTCTCATTCATATAACAAAAGTCCATTTGAGAATTTTAAAATTTTCTTCACTCTATACGTAGAAATTTTCCTGGAACATTATTTGTGGTTACTGAGTAGTTGTTGAATTCATGCATGCATGGTTGGCTAAATAATGAAGTTACAGTCCTTAAGTTTATTCACAGATATTATTTCACTTTTCTCTGCTAATATTAAAAGGTATTGTTGATGAAGAAAGTCAGCAATCATATGGGAAACAATGGAAGCTGAGGCAAAACACACTTGCCAAGAATAATGCCCTTTGGAATCCCAAAGAAGGGAGACTCTCTCATCTCTTCCTACTTAGCTCTGTCATATCGTCTCCCGGTGTCTCCTGAGTTAGCAGGGAAAGAATACATGATTGGGCAGACTGTACGGCTTCAGCGGTATAACTTATACCTTATTAGGCACTCCTAGTTTGGCCCAGTCTCAACACAGTAACTGCAGTGTTTGGGGCACATATTTCTAAAGGCTTAAGGCAGGATTGAGAGCTGCTCAGGAAGCAGGAACCTAGCATCTCAGCATTGGGCAAGGCCTCTTACTGCCCTCTGGCACTTACCCTTTTCACAGGATCATTTCCAAGAGACCGTTTAGCCTCTGCTTGGACACTTCCTCTGCCACTTCCTCTTTGGCTTGGTGTGACCTGAGTGTGTTTTCCTGAGGTTGATTCAGTCTGTTGACACCTCACATAACAAGCCTAGATTTCCTGAGCCAGGGAATCCCTTCACTCATTGACCGGTGGCACGGTCATTTCCGGAGGCTACGCTATATCATTGGGCTATTTTGGTCAGTTATGTGGTATGGTTTCCAACCCCTTCTCTTTCTTATCACTGCCCTTGAGCTGATGCTAATTTGCCTGTAACTAATTGGAACACAACACTCAAACAGTACTGAATAATGATTCAATGATGATTTGAAGGAGTTTCCAGTGATTTGAGACAGAATTCTTAGAAAGAAGAGGTGCTCAGTGAACATTCATGAAGACATGATTACTTAACAGATTCATGTTCATAGTTCTTATGTTCTCACTACATCATGTGGTCACTCACATGGTTCACCTCCATAGAAATGCCTCCTTAATTCACTCTTTTCATTCATGTAAGCATCTTCAATAAGACATTCCATTACTCTGTACTGATTAATGCTCACTCCCCCATTCACAATCTCCTGAACCTTGTTAAGTTCAGTTTGTGTTAGAAATTCTAAAATGAATACACTATTTTAAAAGGTTCTTTAATTTTTTTAACAGAAGCTCCATAACCTACTCCCACCTCCCCACATGGTGAAACAGGGAAACAGAGCCGCAGGCAGACAGTGACACCAGGACACCAGGAAATTCCCGAGAAGGTCAGCCCCACTTTGACATGATATTTTCAGGAATCTGGACAACACATAACCACCATTTCTAAGCACTTGGGAATCTAGTATTTCATTTATTATTTGAAATTGCACAAAATTTGCAGTTAACAATTAAATCTCTTTGAATGCTAAAGGTATTAAATATTGATCATGGTGAACACGATTAACAATCACACACGAGTTATCAGTTTAGAAGCTGTCATACTTTCAGTCTGTGTTTTATGCTTAAATTCCACAGAGAAAAATATGTATTAAAATATCAAGAATTTTAGCAAAACTTTGTTGGTAGTGCTTCAATATTATCTTTTTTAAATATAGTATTTATGAATAAATCTTACAACTTAATCAATTAGAGACTGTGAAAGAGTTATACATTCCAAAATTTTCTTAAGGAAACGTTGTATGTATTTTTTTTAATTACAGGATTTTTTCAAAGTGCCATGATTAATGAGTTCATGTTAGAAAATCCATACTTTCTACCAATAAAACTAGTATATATTTCATTATTTTCCTTTAGACCCCGAGTATAGGGGACTAGTAACCTCGGCCATTAAAAGCAGCATATACATAAAAAGATGCGATAGGTAAGGGTCAAATATTTGACCCATTACTCATTTGTTTCTTAAAGGTTAGTTTGTGGTGCAGAGAGCTCATTCTTAATTCAGTGACAGTCTTGGCTATACCATATGTGACCATAAGAAGGATCATTACCTTTAACAGATGTGAATTCCTAATGAAATGAAAATAGGCAGTCAAGGGCAACAGAGTACTTCTTTTGCAATTTCTTATTGTCCCATAATAAGAGGCTGCCAGTAAGGGTTTCATTGGTCCCAGTATTTTTCTGAGGATTAAAGAATGTGAGTTTATTGCTCATTATTGTATGGTGCCTCTAGAGCACTGAATTAATCCCCAACCTGCCTAACTACACAGAGCTCTACAGCTACTTTTTTGTGTTAAATGTGGATATAAATATTTCTGTAGCTAGCTAACACCAGAAAGATTACATTTTTAGTTTTAAAGGGATAGGTTATTATATAACAAAAAATGAAAGATGTTTAGAGTGTGTTAAATACTGAAACATTATTGATATGATTACAAATACTGTTTTTCTTTAATACATGACAAACCTTATTATCTTTTGGGAAATTCAGGGACCAGCATTCTATTTTCATACAACTTGTACCTGCCCGATAACGTTATGTACATTTACACCACGTTGCAATGATTAAGTCAACCCTTATGCACAACAAGTCTTCATCACGGTCACCTGCATGTGCTGCAAATGCAAATTTGAATCTCTGAAAAAGCTCAAGCCTTTTCTTGCACAAACCCTCATAACTTTTTCTTAAACATCAAATGTCATTGAGTGTATTTTAAATGAGTGAGCAGACAGGGCAGAATAAAACTGCCCTTTGAAGGCTGTGAGTCGTTCAGCAGCAGGTTTTCACATCTGCCACATGTACAGCCACTGTGGGTTCCAAGGACGGCCCGATGGCTAGCAGCCCAGCTCTTGGACCACTGTGCCACCAAGGCTCCATTGTACTCGGCTAAGGTCAGATAAGAAAATAATTTCCCTCTTCTGAATTATCTACAAATTCTACTTAAAGATAAACTTAAGACTGGATCTAAAAAAAAACAGAAAAAAGGAGAAGAAGGAAAGAGTGGGTCTCCTCGGTGACCCAGAGGCTGCCTTTCCACTCTGTTTGGAGTAAATCCCTTTGAGTGAGATTGATTCTGTAGTTGGGAGCCTGTTCAATACATTTCTAAATAATGCCTCAGTACCTGGAATTTTAAAAATAATTAGTAAAATACTTTCAATTGTGGATTGTAACATTTGTTTTCCCCAGCAATTTTCTAAATGTTATATTTAAATTTAGGGTTCATTTTAATCTTTTCCAATTTGGAAATTCTTTAAGTTTGAGAAACAGCATTTCTCACACAAAAACCTCAGGGGGGTAAAAATCAAACTTTGAGGTGAGATATTGAAGGCTTCTATGGGAAAATAATGAATGATGAGAATATACAGTGAGAGCTATCATTGATAAGCTAGATGGATATTGGCAGAAAGCAGAGCTTACTACAAAGATGTGTTCTTGTATCTTATTGACTATGCCATGGTTTATTGGCTCTGTAGCTCCTAACAAGCTAGGATACCTTGGTGAATAATGGGCATCACAGAGCATGTCACTGTGTTCAGGTGTAGGATGCAGAATGGTGGAAAACCAGTGAAATAAGTAATGACACAGTGAGAGGAGAGAAATGAATGAACAGAAAAAAATATGTTTTGTTGAACTGTTGGCTGTGAAGCTGATTATCTGTTCTATACAATTTTAAAGTTGTCCATCAGTGTGGCATCATGTTCTCATACCTATTTAACCTAAACACTGTGCAAATAATACATGATCCAGGGCGTTATGATAAAGAACACTACATCGGGGCTGAAGAAGGCATATTAACAACCTGTGATTACAGAAAATGTAATTTCATTTGTTGAAGCTGAAGAGGACTTAAACACTTATTGATGAAGATCACAGACCACTGTAAGGGTTCAGCTCAAGTTTAGTGAGAACAAAAGTCCTCACAACTGGAGTCATGAACCGTCGTGACAAAAAGACGGTTCAAATATTTTATTGTCCTTGAATCTATAGTGAATGTTCATGGATGCAGGTATCAAAAGAGAACCAATGATTGAATTAGGCAAACCTGCTTCCAAAAGACCTCTTTAAGATTTTACAAAGCAAAGATGTCACTTTTAGATTTAAGGCATGTCTCACCCAAACCATGGAATTTTTACTTCCTTCATGTGCATGTCAAAATTGGATAATGAATAAGGAAATTAAAGAGGAATCGATGCATGTGAATTATGGTGTTGGTGAAGAATTATGATGTCAGTGAACAATATTGACTATAGCAGAAGTAATACATTTTTCTTAGAAGAAATACAGACAGAAACCTCCGTAGAAGCAAGAATGTAGACAATTTGTCTCATATTTTAGACATGTGAACATGAGTTATCCTACACACTTTGTTTTCTGAGTGTACACTGGAGAAGATAGCAACCCCTGTCAAATATATATATATATATATATATATATATATATATATATATATATATATATATATATATATATATATATTTCTCTTTTTCGGAATATATATATTTTTTCTTTTTATGAAACGGGTTTAACGTCTAGATATTTAATTGTCTCAGCAGAGTTCATTTGGTGAAAATGATTAAGTCACTGTCAAAGTCATTATAATTTTGACTAGTAAAAAGAAATTTTAAAACTAGCAGTGATTTTCCAAAACCATGTTGGGCTTATCCCTAAGCAAGGTGCCTGACTGTCCAATGGGTAAGGGTTCAGCTGCTAAATAAATGCTGAATAGTTTGGTCCAGTCAGCAGTTCCATGAGACACCAGACCTGGCAATCTGCCCCTGTAAAGATTAAGAAAGAAAGAAGATCAATCACTGCCATGGAATCCCGTTTGACTCTCAGGAAAAGCCTAACTCGCCTGTAGGGCTGTCCAGGGCGTAAATCTTCAGGAGACTGGACGGCCCTGAGTTTCTCCTGCAGAGCGACCGGTGGGTCCAGACTGCTGACTCTGTGGGGAACAGTGGGAGCTTATGGCCTGTGCTACTCCGGCTCCCTTCTCTAAGGATGGCCATTGAAGTAACCCTAGGGGCAGTTCGTTTCTGGCCCTGTTGTTGCTGTGCGTTTAGAATTGATTCAGCAGCAAACAGCAAAATGCATTATGTGGAAATATAAGAGGCACATTAAGCAAAAAAGAGAACCGAGCATTCAATATCACTAGAGACTGTAATTCTGTGGTGAAACTTTGCTGCTCTCAGAAAGGTCGGAAGTTTGAATTAATCCAGCAGCGCCCAAGGAACGCCCGTGTGAGCTATATCTGTAAGGTCACGGCCACTGACAACACTGGAAGTGCATTTGGATTCTGGAACACAGGGGGGTGCCCTGAGTCAGAATTGACTGACGAGCAAAGCACTTAACCATTGTGCCGTGAAGCAGCTTTTTATTATATTCTCACCATAAAGGTAATTCAAGGCTTACCTTCATGGCAGGTTGAGTAATTTGGGGGCACTAATGAATCCAAGCACTCAGAAAAATACACCTAAGTGAAATTCAAAATAGAATAAAAGCAATTTTTGGCATTGTTACCATTTTTATCAAGCTAAAAAAAGACTACCTTGAATCAATCTAGTAATGCCTTAATTATCTAGGGTTACCATAACAGAAATGTAATAAAATGAATGCTTTTTAACAGCACCAAAAATATTCTCACATAGCTTAGGAGGCTAGAAGTCCAAATTCAGAGTAAGCTGGCTCTAGGGGCCTCAGGGGTGTTCTTTTGTCCGGGGGAGGGTTTCTCTGTGGGTCTGTCCTCCCTTGAGCAATGCGTAGCTTACCCTCCGTCTTCCCTTGGACGAGGTACTAATGGCTCCAGCTGACCATGTCGTTTTTGACTCTTCTTTCTTGCTGGTAGTCAGGTTCCTATGGTTAGCCTTTTAGTATTTCTACAGAGATCAATTGAACATGTAACCTGGCTGTATATGTTGTATCCTGCCCCATTAGCACAGCTGCCTTCACTCCTGCCTCGTTAGTATCACAGGACAGAAAATTAAAACTCCGGATTTAGCCAAGTTGTCATCTATTTAGGGAGATTGTGGGGTGGTACAATTTAAGCCTTACAAGTTTCTTCTTTCATCCATTTACTTATTGACTCACCTTTCATCAAACATGTCCATTGTACTGGGGAATTCCAAACTCACTGCCATCAAGTCTCGGCCACCTCACGGTGATCCCACAGAACAGGAAGCGCTGCCGTGGGGGTTGCTGACACTGTGCCTCTGGATGGGAGGCGGAAGCCTCATCTTTTGCCCATTGTAATTGATACTAAGTTAGAAATCAAGATTTAAAGATATTTTGATACAGAGATTATTTGGACACAGCTTTACCCTTGATAAATTCGAATTCTAGTCAAGCAGGTGGTGGATTCTAGAGCAAGCCTGGACCATCTTCCCCTTTCTCTTATAGATTCCTAGAAATGTGAGCTAGTCTCAGGGATAATTCCTAGAGCAGAACATCGACCTTCAGTGTAAAGAAACACCTTGTCCAGTGCTCTTATCTGAAAGACTGAAAAAGCAGGGAGAGAGGGAGGGAAAGAAGGAAGAAAAGATGAGAGTGAACAGGGTATGAGCAAAAGTCGCTGACCACCCTGATCTTTACCAGGAACATGAGCCCCGAGCGAGGTTTGACCCATTATAAAAACCTGTGTCCAATGGCACGGACAATTCGTATAAAAATGGTCAGAGAGGGACCTAATTTTCTACATATGCATGAACCCAAAATACAATAAAACACGAGAGGGCTTCAAATAGCCCATGAAAAATGACATTCGAGAATAATGGATTTTTTTTCTCATTAAGCTTTTGAAGTCACATATTATATTAAATATAAATTTAAAAGACCATGAGAAATATCTATCTGAACATTTGGAAGATTTTGTATTGTAATAGAATAGTGAAAGAAGTTTTCATGATTTTATTTGTCAGAAAGAATATCCTTGGACAGGATGATAATGAGGGATTAGCACAGTGACAGGAAGGCTAGTCGTCGCAGTGGTGAACCAGGCAGATCAGGTTCATGGTTAGTTTGGAATTCTCCACAGACATAGTCCATGATTGATAACCTGCAGGAAAATGTGCTCTCAAGAAAGAGCTACTTGATTTTGCTGTCAAATCCAATACTGCAGATATCACTCCAGAGAAGAATTGTTCACAGCTCGCCTTCATCAGCAAAGGTGTGTTTGGAGGATGTAGGTCAAGCGACTTACTCTAATAGCAAGGCTCTGTGTGGAAGAAAGGGCAGGGAGCACTTTCTGCTTCTTGTTAGAATGCTATTGGTCAAGGTTCTATGCTAGAACGGATACCTTTGCATTGCCCTTTGACCTCACTGGCACTCCTTCTTAATCTTGGTGTTGTTTTTGTTGTTACTAAATTTGTCTTGCTTTTTCAAGCTCCTTAAATGTCATAGAACCGGAATTCTCTCCTGACTCGCTCTAACTCTCCTTTCCCTCCCCTCCCTCTTCTTCCTCCCCACCCCCTATTCCAGATGTCCTTCAAGATCTCTCCTCAAGCCACAGTGACTTACATGATTGCTTTAAATGACTTTAAAGCTCCACAATTCTCTCTCACCCTAACCTCTTTCCTCATCATTGCCATTGGCTAGTTGACATCTCAAATTAACATGTTGAAAGCAAAGCTTTAGAATCAATATCCAGTTATGACTCTTTCCCCTTAGCTTTCCCTATGTCTATAAATTATATCATGATATATACACTGTCAAGACCAAAAAAATAGGTGCTGTGTGGTGTGTCAATTTGCATCTATCCTTTGAAAGATTTTTAAAAAATTATCTCTAAAATTCTAAATTATCTCTAAATTATATTCTGAATATTTTTTCTTTTACCCTCTATATAGCTTTCACTCTAGTAATCCCTGTATTAAAATTAAAAATTAAAAAATCTTTTGTGATTTGAGATGGTTTACAGAACAAATTGTTTTTCCATTCAATAATTCATAAACATTTTGCTTCAAACTATTGTTTTCAATTCCCGCAGTGTAGCAGAACTCTTCCCACTTCTGTTGCATGTTTATTTTTCTTCATCCTTTTTCCTTATCAATTCATCACCCTCTGAATTTATCCTAGTGCAAATACTGGCCTTTCGATTTCCTATGGTTGATTGTTTTAAGGTGTTTTAACTCCATAGTATTATCTTACACTCTGTAAGCCAAAAACCAAATACAATCCCACTGCCATCAAGATGATTCTGAGTCATAGTGATAGGTCTGTCTATTGTTTGAGCATTGGGCAAGTTTACTTGTAGGCCTGGACAGCCAACAAGGGCAACAGTCTCTGGATTCAGCCAGTCTTTGCTACACAAGCTTTTATATTACATTTCTTACATGAGCTCCTAGCTAGTGTCTGCATGCCCTCCTGCCATCTTATTGCCCATTTTCTCCAGCAACAGAGAATGGTTTTTGTTTTGTTCTTTACTTCAAAAGAATTTTTTTGTCAGTATACATGGAAAACCTCCAACACACCATCCTCAACTTTAGTCAGTCTTTTCGTGGCTGCCTATTTTATTATTAATCCAGTGTGAGCTTGTCTGTCCCCACATATATCTCCTCCTTGTTTTTCATGCCCTACCCTGCACTCTGCCAAGCAAGCTCTTCCTTGGAATCCTTTGGCTTCCAGAAATTTGCACATAGCTTTTCGGGCCCATTCTGTTATTCAGGCCTATGTCAAAGTCCTACTGTAGTCCTCTTTCAGGGGTGTCTACTGATACCTGGCCGGAGCTGGCTTAACTCTCCCTCTCTGCCCCTTATGCTTTTACTCACACATCCGTCTTCCTGGGGCAGTATTTTCTCTAATGATAATATCTTTAATTTTCTTCACATACCACTCTGAATATCTTTTTAAATTGTTGTTGTTGTTTGGTTTCCTTTGTGTCAAAATGAAGTTCAGTTGACCTTATCTGATCTTAAAATTACTAAGTTCCCAGCATCTTGGAAAATAAAGATTTATTAAATTGGCAAAAAATTGAAAGAAAAAATTATCTCTACAAATCAGTTTCTCCTTCCATATTGGATGCTTTGGAGAGGTAACTCAAGATAGTGAAGTTACATGGAGGTGAAGACATGTTTTACTCATTTCTTTGATGCTGAATTCTGAGAGCAACATGTGAAATATGTGCATTTTTTAAAAAGTTGACAGTTTGTATTTTAGCAAATTCTCACTGTCTTATTTAAAGCTAGAACTTTTTACATGAATTCCTTTTTGCTTTTTAAAAGGCTACATGTCAAAATAGAATTTGATTTGCAGAATCTTAATGTTAGCACTTTTTAAAGTATGTAGCAGGAAGGAAAATCAATGAAAAATATATACTGTTCACTTACATAAAATGCATATTATAATTTAGAATTAGGGCTTAATGTACGAATAATCCTTTCATAGAAAAAATGAAAGGTAACATGAAATAGTGCTTTAACTGCAGATCCATTATGTCATTTTCAACTACTTACAAAGTAGTATGCCATCATTTGAAAATGTGTTTTCACTGCAGTTATATTAGAATGGAGAAAAAAAAGAGAAATATTCTCACCACCTAACTCTAGTATAAGGAGAAACGATGATATATAAAAGTGGAAAGGTTTTATAATTGCAAAAGTGGCATGAAACATTTTAAAAATCTGATGACTGAATCATATCTATCACCCTGGAAAGGAGCCCTGATGATTCTGTTAGGCAGGCACTGGCCTGCTCGCTACAATATTGATGGTAAATCCACCATTTGTTCTAGGGGAGAAAGATGCTATCTTTCTCTATCAGGATGCTATCAATCCTGTAAAGATTTACAATCTCCAGAAGCCTACTGGGTTCTCTATGACTCTGAACTGATTCCACGACAGGGGGTCCTGTGTTAGTCTGGGTTCTCTAGAGAAGCGAAAGGAGTAACCCTTTGGTGGATGTGTTCGTCTGGGTACGTTAGAGAAACAAATCACAGAAACTCATATGTATAAGAGAGAGTTTTATATGAAGGGCAAGTGCACATCAAGAAAACATACCAACCCAGTGTTGCCCAAGCCCATAAGTCCAACATTAGCCCATATGTTTGATACCAATGCACAACGTCTTCCTCCATCTCACAAAACACACACAATGATGCCAACTGCAGGAGGAAAGCCGAATAAGTAAATGTGTAAGCAGCTCAGCGTTATCAGGGGTCTCCGCAGAGCTGCTCCAGCACCCAGAGTTGCATCAGCGTAGGTCCATGCATCTTTTCCTCAGGGATGTCTTGCAGGAAGTGAGCTTTGCCAACTGAAGCAGGGAACTCGGTAAGGTAGCTGCACCCTGGTCTGACTATCAGAAAGTAAGAGACCCAAGAACTAGAGAGGCGACGCTCATAGAGCCATTTTTCTCTCTGCCCTTCAAGTAACCCCATATGTGTTTATCAACCAGGTTGGCACAATAAACTTTAAAAATTTCAGGTCATATATAAATGGATCTATATCAATAAATGGCTCACACAGTTGTAGAAATGGGTAAGTCCACTGCAGTTCAAGTTTGTGGGTCAAATATAAGATGGAAGCTTCACTTGACTCCTGTAGCTGCAGAGTGTGATGAACAGAAAACAGGGAATCACCCAAGATTGGCGGAATAAGTTCAATGTTAGGTGTCTGCTGATGGTGCCTGAGTTTGGTAGGTGATGCATTTGGAGGTCAATGAACCAGATGGAGAATCCAAATGCAGTGGTAGGAGTGAGCTGACTTCCACATGCTGAGAATTTATACTAAGAATAAGCCAGACCCTGGATGAAACCTCCCTCAACCTAGAAGTCTGTGACCAGATTAAGAAAAATGGATGCTACCCACTTGGCTGCTTTACAGAAGATCCCATCATGGAGTTGACCATACTGTGTTAGATCATATCTTGGGAGCAGTCCAGCCCATCCAAAGGTGACAAAAAAAAAAAAAAAACTAGCCATCACAGCATGATTCCTACTTTATTCACTTCCCAGCTTTCACATGCTTATGAGACCATTGAAAACACCATGGCTTGTGGTAGGCACACTTATTCCTCATGGTGACATCTTTGTGTTTTAATATTTTAAGGATGTCTTTTTTCAGTAAAACCTTCGGATGAAACATGCTCTTTGAATTCTTAATTGATGTTTCTAGGTACAGAAATTCAAGTAAAATGCAATCTTTATCAACTTTAATATTTCCCCATTTATTATTGTATTACTAATTGGTCCAGTGTGTACTTTGTGTGTTTGTTTTAATATTGATAACTAAACTATAATGAAGAGTCTAGTGTTTCATCGTTAAGTGTTTCAAGTCCTTTCAGCAAGCAGGGGCTTTCCATCTGTATATTAACCAGAACAAGCAAATACAAAAATAAATAAATAAATAAAACACTTTTGCGGTCCAGTCCATGTCGGTGCATAGTAACCCTACAGTGCACGGTATAAATGTTCCTGCGACTTTCCAAGACTGTAACGCTTTGAGGGAGTAGAAAGCGTGTCTTTCTCCAATGGAGAAGTGGTAGTTTTGAACTGTTGACTTTAGCAGTTCACAGCTCAGTGGGTAACCACTTCACCACCAGGGTTGTTAACGTATCTGTATCCACACTTAAAGCATGTTTTTCTCCATTTCGTACATCTTCTCAGATCATTTGCTCTGTGTGCAGACTGAATGAGTATGGTGAAAGGGTATCACCCTGACGTTCACGTTATTTCTTATTGTAAGTTTCATAGCATCCCCTTTTTCTATTTGAACGACTGCCTCTTGGTCCATGTATCGTTTCAGCATGGACACAAATAAGGTTCTATATTTCCCACTCTTTGCAGTACCATAATTTATTATGATCCATACCATCAATATCTTTCTGACATTATCTAATTGTCAATATTCATCTGACATTGCAACGATGTGTCCTACTAAGTGTCCTCTTCTGAATTTGACTTAAATTCCTAACAAGTTTCCTGTTGAAGAACAGTTGAAATAATTTTTAAATTATCCAGCCAAGTTTTCAGCTACCTGTGCTATGTATGATATTTTGAATAATTTAAATATTCTGTTCAGCAAGCTATATTTGGAATGGGCACAACTGTAGATTATTTCTAGTTGCCAGGCCAGTAGACTGTCTTGATATTTATGAGTGAAAACTTCCAATATTGTTGAACAATCTCAACATGAAAATATCTCAGTAAAGAAGACAGAAGAAGAAATGATGCATTTGAATTTTGGTATTGATGAAGAGTATTGGAAGTACCCTGGACTATGAACAAACCTGTCTTGGAAGAGGAATCATGAGAGTGCTCCTTAGAAGTGAGGGCCAGGAGCCTATTCTAGCAGATATTGGGCATAACATCAAGAGTGACTGATCCCCAGAGAAGAAAGTCATGCTTTGTAGTAATGGGGAAGCCAAAAAAGAGAAAGCTCCCCAATATGACGGACTGATGCAATGGCCGCAATCCTGGGCTCAATGTAATGCTTAGGAGGCTAGCACGGGAAGGCATGATGCTATGTTCTGTTGCAAACAAGATTGCTATGAGGCTGAACCAATTCATTGGCATCTGACAACAACCATTTCTAAAATAGTTTATGAAGTAATTATATGTTATGTGTTTACTCATGTTTATGGAGATTCTACATGTATAAGGAACTTGGATTCCCAAGAACCCACTGAGGGGAATTTTATTGCAACTTTTCCCCCAAACCTTTTTTTTTAATTGGGAGCTAATACAGATAGCATATCATTCCATAGTTCAGTCATACCAAGAAGTGTTGTGCAGTTGTTCTACATTCAGTTGCAGAACATTATCTTTCTTCTTGAACTCCTAGCTACCTTCTCTTTCCCTCACCACCCTCCCTCCCCCAGGGATGCGCATTCTACTTGCTGTCTCTGTAAGTTCATCAATCCTAGGTTCCATGTACAGACAAACATAAAACAAAATTTCCAGAGGGCTATCCCTAATGACAAAATACATCAGAGCTAAACCCCAATATTAAAAGAATGCAAAAACAAAACAGAGAGTGTTGAAAATCAGAGGCCCAATGTGTGTGGTGGGGTGGCGGGTGTGTGTGGGGGGACTAGACTGACAAGCTTTGAGCTGTTTAAATTAGGGTTATCATCGTGAGCTCCTCTAGTCATCTCTCCAATGTACTCGATTCGGTAACCAATTTATTCCCATCCCTCTGTTCTGTATAGCAGGCATGAGGCAGATATTTATTTCCTGTATAAATCTCACACCTGTGTCTTGCGCTCCAACTGTCATCCAGAGCCTTCTGCAAATAGGAATCTCACAATTTTGTCTCTGATTCTATTTCCTCCTTCGGCTTCATATTATATGATTTGCAGTCCTTTGGCCACTGATGTTGGAGTGCTTCTTCCATGTGAACTTAGTTGACATCTCAGATGACTGTTTATTTGCAAACAAGCCTTGAAAATATTGCTTCACTTCTTTAAAATTATGTGTTCTGGACATATTAATCAGTTTCTTTCTTTATGAAATAGAAGACTAGTTAATAAATGCATACCTACTTTGGGGGTGTTTTAAGCTTTAAATGAGATCATTCATGTAGTTTACTTAATGCCTGGTACATAGTAAACCCATAATAATGTTAGCTGTAATTTTACAGTATTATTATTTTTACACCAATCCCTTTTATCAAGTATTAGCAACTCCTCTTTCCTGTGACACAGACTGCAAAGATTATATTATAGTAGACTTTCTGTTAAATAACCCAAAGGAATTCTATTAGTTTGTGGTGAACTAGTTAGATGTCAAGAGCACTTGTTTACAGTGTAGATAAGATAGTGTTGCATTGAGTCAAGTCATTATAAAGAAATTTTCTTAATAAAAATTTGAGAAATGCTGATTTAAGCATGTATCAGTATATCAGGATGTTTGGAAGGTTTTTAAAAACTTTAAAAGGTGCTACATTCCATCTATCTGTAAGTTTTTAACTACTTGAAAGTATGAGCCTACTACTTGTATAATTAAAAAGTTAAAAATTTTACACACCATGACAATCTATGACAGACAAAGAGCGTGCAAGATTTCTTTCCAAGGTTGGAGAGTTATTCTGGAACGGACCGGCATTCTTTGAGGTCACAGATCGTTATAAAATGACTGAATATAAAGAGAACATTCTTATTATCAAGTAAGGGCTCTTTCTAGAATACAAGGAAATTTATGAACTTTTGAAAATTGAATTTTACCAGTATCACATTTATATAAAATATATACTGCCACTAAAGACTGAAGGAATGATATAATTGAGATGTGCCTTGTTTCTCATTTTTTGAAAGTAACATTTTCCTAGGCCTTTAAGTAATGCTCATTAAATAGTGTGGTTAAAGTAAATTAGTCTGTGTACAGAACAAAAATTGATTGTGTTTCCACTCATTGTTCATGGGAATGTCTTCAACGTTTGTCTAATGATTCTGTCTCTTGGAGAAAAAGGGAGCAGGACACAGTGATGTGAACATAAACACTGGTGCCAATTTGCTTTTAAACCTCTGGTCTGTGCTCAATAGCTATGCGATGCTGTAAAACTGCTCAGCCTCTCTTTGTATCAGTTATCTCATCTGAAAATGAAAATAATAGATACTGCTTCATAGAGTTGTTATCAAGGTATTTTCAAAATATTAAAAATCCTATCATGAGGCATAGATGGTATCAGGTAACAGGCATCAGAAGACCCAAAACAAATAAGCAAACAAACAAAAATAGATTGTTGAGAAAGATGGGGGCTGGAGCAGAGAACCACAACCCATCTGTAGACAATAGGACATCCCCTTACAAAAGGATAACAAGGAAGGGAGGAGTCAACTAGGGCACAGTATAGCACCAATGAAGCACACAATATTCCTCTGGTTCCTTGAGGCTTCTTCACTCCTCCACTACAATGACCCCAGTCCTGCCTTTCACAATGAGCTAGACAAGCATGGGCACAGGTACAGAGAAGAGACAAGCGCTCAGGACACATGGAATCAAGGAACAGGAATGGGAGTAGCAACAGCTGGAGGTAGAGTAAGGTGGAGAGAAGGAGGAGGAAGAGGATACTGATTGCAATGATTGACACATAACCTACCTACCCCCTTCCATGGGGATGAGCAACCAAGAGACAATGGTCACTGTAAGATATTAAAATAATAATAATTTATAGTTTATCAAGGGGTCAGAAGGGTGGGGTGGTGGGAAACACAAGGAGCTAGACCAAGGACTTGACAGAAAGTAAATGTTTAGAAAATAATCATGGCAACATATGTACAAATATACTTGACACAATAGATATATGGTTTGTTATAAGAGTTGTAAAAGCCACAATAAAATTATCTTTGAATACAATAATTGAAACTCTAATATAAACCCAACCCTACCTTACAAGTCTGGCTAGATCAGAGGATGTACACTGGTACAGATAAGAACTGAAAATATAGGGAGTCCAGGAACGATGAAGCCTTCAGGACCAGTGGTGAGAGTGGGAATAATGGGAGGGTGGAGGAAAGGTGGGGCAGAAAGGGGGAACAGATTACAGGGATCTACATATAACCTCCTCCCTGTCGGATCAACAACAGAAACATGGATGAAGGGAGATGTCTGACAGTGTAAGGCATGACAAAATAATAATAAATAACAAATTATCAAGGGTTCATGAGGGAGCGGGTGGGGGGGGGTAAAATGAGGAGCTGATACCAAGGGCTCAAGTAAAAAGCAAATGTTTTGAGAATGATGAGGGCACCAAATGTACAAATATGCTTGACACGATGGATGGATGGATGGATTGTGATAAGAGTTGTGTGAGTCCACAATAAAATGTTTTTTTTTTTAAAAAGAGAAAAAACAATAAGTAAAAAATGTTCTGTTTTAATAAAAAGATGAAAACTGGGAGAAAAACAAAGAAAGCTCTTACCCACTTTATGTACTCTATATTAATTTAAAGCAATACATTAGGTTAGAAAAGTTTCATCATTCCTTTCTGGGTAATGTGCCTAGTTTTCCATTCAGGAGGATGTGGTAGAAGGAACAATGATAGAAATCAAATTCTGCTACTTGGTGTCTGGATTCAGGGATGCTATGTTAAAGTCAGTGGTGGTGACCCTACAGAAAACAGATGTTTTACCACTTTCCATTGAAAACCATGTTCATTCTTTGTTGTGTACTGTGCTATGTGAGGGTGAGTGAAGTTTGCATCATTCAGTAAGATTAACTCAGAAATCTTCTAAACATCTTGTTTAACATTACTAAAAATTTATTACTATGACTGACATAATTATATGTTACTCACATATGGTTAATTTTATGATTCATTAATTGATATTACTTTTCAATAATCTTTATATTCACAAGTGTTCTAAAATATAACTATCTTTCATTATTCCAATGACACAGCATATTTGTAATATATAAATAACTTCTGGTTAGCATAGTGCTGAAGACTCAGGAATCCTCTCTGTCACAGCCAGCTGATGAAGGCACTGGTCCATATTTTATACCAGGGGAAGCTAAGGGCATTAATGAGTTCCATAATTTAGAATTAGTTAAACTTGTTTTTAAGTCCAACTGATCTGATTCCAAAACCCATGCTCCGAATCACTTTACCATGCCGCTTCTCTGTATAGGAAAGAGTTTCAACAAGAATGGAACATCTGGACAATATGGATTTATGTGTTGCATATCTAGCGTGGCAGAGATTTCCTCAAGGTTGAGTAAACAAATAGATATTGTTATATCTACAAAACTGGGTTACAGTGTTCATAGTCTGCATCATTGTAGGAGCTAACCCCTGGGAAATGTAAGTGTCCATAAAATGGTGAGTGGATTGAAATCATAGTAATTATCCGTATAATTGAATACCATTAGCGCAACTACATGAATGAATTTCAAAAGCATTATGATAATAGAAAGAAGTTAGATGCACAAGAGCAGAGTGCATATAATCATGTTTATATGCCATACCTGGAAACGGCGTATATGTAGAGCTCAAAAAGATGGTGGATTTTCTGAGACTTAAGGTTAAAACAAGAATAGATGGGTGTGAGGGACCTTTCTGAGATGATTGGGATATTCTAAAATGGAAGAAAAGTGATATTTGCACAAATTGCGAATTTAAGTAAAACCATTTACTAATATCTAGATAAGTGTACATTTAAATAAGAATGCATTACAGTCCATGAACATGTACAACATGAAAAGAAGGGAAAACTGGATAACAGTGCAGATGTTCTGTATTCCAGACCACACTGTAGTAACAAGCACAGAGAAGACTGACAATCCAGAGCAAAAGCCTACATCTAATAATCCAATAATGTATCTATGCTCTCTCCAGAACTTGTAGATAGACACAGAAAAGTATTTTCCATCTGTATAAAATATAAATTAGCAGTAAATTGAGACTCTTTATTCCTAAGTGAACATAATAATATATTGATATAATTTGTTTCTCATATGACAAAATGAATATCTGAATTTGGAAGTGAATTATATTTTTACATTCACTTGTGTTTCTTCAAATAAACACTTTTGAATGTAAGCCCATCTCTTTATAGACTACGATATCTATGGCAAAACATGCTACCTTTGACCTGACATTGTCATTGTTGTTAGATGTCATACACTTTGTTCTGCCTGACAGCCACCCCGGTGTCATGCCTGGCATCACCATTTCAATTGTTTCCATGTTTTATGTTTTTATGTAACAAATTATTACAGCCACTGTATCAATCCATCTCATTGAAAATCTCCCTTTGTTGGTGAAATTTTTACTTTTCCAAACATGATGCTCACCTTTAAAGACTGATCCCGCCTAATAAATTGTCCATAGTTTTTCATGACCCACACATGCATATTATATTTCCTGCTTCGGTCAAAATACAACTTATATCCACATTGATACCCTTGTACATTTGTATTCTTATTAGTTTGGCTAAAAGTTCTGACAGTTCCCTGTTGATGCACTGCTGCAACCATTTCTGAATTATATTCAGCAAAAATAATTTATATATCCCTTTATACTCAACATTCTCATTTCAGTTGTTCTATATAATTTTCTTCTACTTCAAATTTGCAAGACATGCAGGGTAGTCATTTACTATTGTTATTATTTTGCAGATTGGAAAATAGAGTCTCATAGGGATTAAGTATAAATCACGCAGCCTTTAAACGGTCGAGGTCGACTTCCCGGACACAGCCATATGTAATTCATATACGATCCTTCTAGTCTGCATTCTTCTTTTGAAATAACACTATAGCCAATACTGTGTGATTGAGCCAATGCAGACAGCTTAACTGAGTCCTTAACGAGTTGCATTGCTATCATAAGATTACCTTACTTAAAAAATCATTTTACTGGGACTCATACAACTCTTCTCAAAATCCATACACACATGTGTCAAGCACACTTGTACATTTGTTGCCCTCATTATTCTCAAAACATTCGCTTTCTACTTGAGCCCTTGGTATCAGTTCCTCATTTTTCCCCTTCTTCCCTGCCCCACCCTCCCAAAAGAACCTTTGATAATTTATTAATTATTTTTATTTTGTCATGTCTTACACTGACTGACGTCTCTCCTCACCCAATTTTCTGTTGTCCATCCCCCAGGGAGAGGGTTATATGTAGATCCTTGTGATCAGCTCCCCCTTTCTACCCCTCCTTCCCCTCCCCCTCCTGGTATCACCACTCTCATTATTGGTTTTGAGGGGTTTATCTGTCCTGGATTCCCTTTGTTTCCAGCTCTTATCCGTAGCAGTGTATATCCTCTGGTCCAGCCAGATTTATGAGGTAAAATTGGGATCATGATAGTGGGGTGGAGGAAGCATTAAAGGACTAGAAGAAAGTTGTATGCTTCATCAGTGCTATACTATTCCCTGATGGGCTTGTCTCCTCCCAGTGACCCTTCTGTAAGGGGATGTCCAGTTACCTACAGATGGATTTTGGGTCTCCACTCCACATTCCCCCTCATTCACATTGATATGATTTTTTGTTCTTTGATGCCTGATACCTGATACCTTCGACATCTCGTGATCACGCAGGCTGGTGTGCTTCTTCCATGTGGGCTTTCTGGTTTCTCTGGTAGAACGCTACTTGTTTATCTTCAGTCCGTTAAGACTCCAGATGCTATATCTTTTGATAGCCGGGCATCATCACCATCTTCATCACACTTGCTTATGCACCTACGAAGTCTTCAGCCATCGTGTCAGGGAGGTCATGCAATGCCAGTTTAATAGAACAATGTGTTCTTGCATTGAGAGAGCAATTGAGTAGAGGCTCAATGTTCATCTGCTAATTTAATACTAAACCTATAAATATATGCACATTGATCTATTTCCCCATAGTCATATATAATATTCGAAGCAATAGAGTTTGAAGTGTGACTTGGGACTAATGCATTTCAATATTTTAATGGGCCTTTATCAATCAAATTCTAATAGACATTTAAGGAAAGTTAAATTGCATACCCCACATCATACCTATATGAAAATATTGCTCTCTACTTAAGCCTTTGGTATAAGCTCCTCTTTTTACCCCTGCCTCCTCAACCCTCCCATGGAAACATATGTACAAACATACTTGATAAAATTAATGGATGGAATGTTGTAAGAGCTGTGAGAGCCCACAATAAGATGATTTAAAAATAAATAAAACATAAATTAAAATTTAAAAAAATGTTCTCAAGCTTATCATTTTTTATTCGTGAATTTTAATCTTAGGGGAAAAATAAGGATATATTTCTGATTATGTAAATATTGTGCTGGTTTGTCTTTTATCATAGGAAAGGAGAGAATAACCTGTTGTTTTATAAAAGAAAAAATTGAACTCTTTTTATCTCCAAATTCTTCTCCAGAAATATTCCAAATGGCACATAGTCGAGTGTTTAAAGAACTGAAATCCCACACCATTCATTGTGTACTCAGTAACTGACTGTTAAAGAAAACTGTCAAAAGCTCTATTCACTCCCCTCTTTAGTCCTTTTTAAACATAAAATTTATTGTTTTCTTTGTTTAAAACATATAGAACATCTCTTGAGCTGTTCTTATTTTATGTATTAATTGTTTTTGCTTTGTGTTGCCCTCTTTCTGTCAGGCAGACTTGTATGTGTAAGAGTACCGTGGTCACCAGTCCTCAGGCCACTATTCAGTTGTTTGGATTATCTTGTGAGTTCACGCTCCTCCGTGCGGGGAGGGCTTGTGCCCTGGAAGCTGCACGCCAGGCTTGGTTTTCCATTTGCAGCACTCTTGCTATCACTTCGTGGTATTTGCTGTTTTGTATTCAGAAACCGATGTGCTGACAGTGAGAGAACAAAGATGGGTATCTTTTCAGAAAGGCAGTATTCAGAGGAATTTTGTAAACATTTTCTGCTTACATTTATTTTGTGTTTAAGACAGTTTTTCTAGCTGTGAGTGAGACTGGGTGGGGTGGACTTAATGTAAAGCACATGTATTGGCAAGTTTGCAGGCACTTGTTAGAGCTCTCTGGCCATTTCTTGAATTACAGATTCTGTGTCTGCTGGGGCCTTTTGGCAAAGCTCAGCACTGTGTTTTCGAAGTCAAAGAAACGTGTACATTCATTAGCCCATTCTGCTTCTCCCTTCTAAAAGATTCCAAAGGGTGTATGGTGTGGAACATTGGCACATTGGGTTAGCGTTCTCTAAAATATAGCCTACTTCAATATTTTATTTTACTGTATTGTATGTCCTTATAAGTACCAGCTTCCTCTTTAACAAAAAGTACCTCTGGTTTTCTTTGTTGAATTCCAATAATCGGTGGAAAAGTACATACTTTTATGCCCTTTACAGATTGGACTTCAGTTTTTTAATGTGCATATTTGATTTCAAAAGTTTATTCCTACAAATAACAAAAATTAACATATTTTAGAATGTTTTAATTCTTCATAATTCCTTACTAACATTTTTATATCCTTAATATGCATTATTTAGTGTTTTTTAATACTGCCAATGTATACTTAGATTTACTGACATGCATCTTAATTCCATTGCAATTTTTGCTTTGTGTACTTATCTGGCTCAATTTCCATATTACCAAAGTACATCCTTTAATTCTTTCAGCGAAGACCAACTACTGGAGGGGTTTATTCATTTATTCATTTTTTGAAATTTTTTAATTTGCTAATCATCTCAGATGATAATTTATGGAGAATATGATTTTAGATAAACAGAATCCTCAACATTGAAATGATGTTAATGCATTACAGTCTGGCTTTTACTGTTGCTTTTGAGAAGTCTGAACTTTCTTCTCAATGTTTTATTCCTTAGAACCTAATCTGTTTTTTCTCTCAGGGTTTTTAACTGTTTTGGTTTTAGTTGGTTGTTTGTTTTTGGTCATTGGCCATTTCATCCAAAAACTCTGGTTGTGGAATTATTATTATTTTTTAATTATTCATTTTTTTCTTTATGAGCTTTGACTTTTTGATTGTCTGGTCACCTTAATATTTAAAAACCTACCTATATCTGGCTGGCCTGTACATCTGCTATTGACTCCTGTGTAATCACCACCCTATTCCTGGGTCACAGTGGGCTCATAGTCCCCTGATTTGAGATTCTCGAGATATACAAATCAGAATCTTAAACCCTTTGAACTTTTTTTTATTGTGGATGAAAGGAACCAGAACAAAGGCAGTCCTCCTGTTTTCTACTTTAAATAGCTGCATACGTTTTTCCTCGTTCTGTCTAGGGCCGCGCATGGGTTACCCAATTGTCCTAAGGTCCTGTTTTGATGTGGGAAGTCTTCACTTCAGTGTTCACATGTATGTCAAACACAGACCCAAAAGCCACCTTCCACTCTAGTAGCTCAGTGGCTTGTTTTTCTATTTTGGCATTCTCATTTTTTGAGCAATTTTTGAGATTCATTTTGAGAATAGCTTCGGGCTTACCTACTCTGTTCTATTGTGAAAAATAAAATTTTGCATATCTTTTAAGTACTTGATCTATGTTTTGGATAAATATCCAAACCTACCAATAAACTAATGCATCCTTAATGCTTGAATTGATTATTTTCTCATAACAAAATAGGAAAAGAACAAAATAAAATCATTTTCTGTTCAGTTGCTGTGAAGTCAGTTCCAATTATCACAAGCCCATCTATTGAACTGGGTTTTTAAGGGTGTGGGTCTTTCGGAAGAGATCCCTGGGCCGCTCTTCCTAGATTCTTCTGGGAAGGTAAAAACTGTCAACACCAAATCAGTATCCAGCCATTTAGTGCAACAGGTCGGCAACTCGAATTAAGTGGATAATGAAGTTTATGTTGTTGTTGGGTTGTCTTTTTAAACATGAAATTTAAAAGGAACACTTAATTATTTCAAAATAAAGACACATGCACCTTTATGTATCACCATAAGAAAATAAGAATTGATGTTTTAAAATGGTCATTCTGAGGCATATCAGTAATACTAGTTCCACGTGTATGTTTTGTAGGACCACCATTCATCTGTCAGCGTGTTGTACAGTGTAGGCTTGCATGAGGCTATGATACTTACTAGCAAAAACAGAGCATCATGGAACAGAGTAATGGAAGCTGATCCCTTCACAGTTAGAAGCAATCAGAATTCTGCTGGAGAAGAACTGTTTTCTCAAATTTCCTTTAATGATTTGAATAGAAGAATAAGGGTACAAAGAGTCATTAATGATTAGAATGTGGAAGGTATAAAGTATGAATCTAGGATAATTATAAAAAATGAAATGGAATTTTAGAAGGTTAAGGCCTGAGGTATTAATAAATTGAAATGAATTGATGATAACAGTCACTGAATTGGATAAAATTTAAGATTCACTGTGCCAGCAATGACAAATTGGAGAGAAAAGGCATCACATTTGGTGTTAAAATGAATATTCCAACATTCAAAAAATACTATAAATGAAATATTATTCAAATAAACTATTATTTAAAAGTGCACACTAAAATTAATATGCAAGAAATTTAAAGTATCTAACAACTTCTGCAATCTCAGCTTTATCCAACATGCAATCAGTGTGCATTAATAAATGTTGCTGATTGATTTTAAAACAGAAATGAATAAGAGAGATTGTGGTTTGAAAGTATGGCCTTGTTTTCAAAGAGTGTGGTGACCCCATTATGGAATTTTTCAAGACAACATCTTATCAATTGAAAATGCCTTGTTAAAGGACATGGACCCTGATTGTGTATGTGAACGTCAGGGGACAGAGGAGACATGAATCAAAAGCTACATCTGTAAAAAGAGACAAGATGGAAGCGGAATATGAAGAGCAAAGGAAGGCCATGGACTGATTGTTGAGCAGACGATCAATTCCTCAGAGGCAAGTTCAACGTTAAGCTGAAGATCACTGATATAAGGTACAAGAGTGAAGATAAGCCTTCAGCGGGTCCCATCTGAAATCGGAGACCATCTCAAGAATACATTTCACACTAATCACAGGAAACCACAGAGGTTAAGAAATGACATTAAGGATATCATGTACGAAGAATGCAAAAGGTCATGACAGAAAATGCCAAAGTGTATGTCAGAAGAGATGACACCAAAAAAGCTCCATTACCAAGAGAATCAAAAGTGGATGGAAGAACTAATGAAGAAAAAGCTGAACAGAATAGGGTGACTCTAGAAGACAATGTGCCGTCTTGAAATGTGCAGAGACCTGGAATAAGAAAATAAAAAATGAAGACCAGCTGGACATCTCTCATGCTGCAAGCAAGGAAGGAAAACCTATCAAGTTTCTAGCTTCAATACTGAATGTTTCTATGCGGAAAACGTGTCTGTCCTACTATGGTGGTTTGCATGTTGCTGTGATATTGGAAGCGATGTCACCAGTATTTCAAATACTAGCAGTGTCATCCAGAGAACAGGCTTCAGCAGAGCTTCCACATTAAGGATAGAGTAGGAAAAAAGAATAAGCTGTCTACTCCTGAGGAAGTAGCCGTTGGAAGTCGTATGAATAAGCAGCAGATATTGTCAGATGGTGAAAGCTCGGGAACAGCAGCAGAATGTTGTCAGATGTAGTGCCGAAAGTTAGACAGGTTCAAAAATGACTAAGGACGAGCCACATTCTCAAAGTAATCTTTCATAATGTTGCGATTGAAGCAGAGTGTTCGAGGATCGAGTCTTCGGACATTCATATGCTGATGGGGCATCACTCAAAATGAGAAGAAACAGCTGAAAACATTAATTATTGGAATTGGAATGTACAGAGTATGAATCTAGACAATTGGGAAGTCATCAAAATGAAATGTTATGCAGAAAAATCAATATGCTAGTTGTTAGTAATATGAGACAGACTGATATTGCCCCATTGGAATGAGTTATATGATCTAGTACGCCGCCCGTGACAAAGTCAAGATAACTAGTGCTACCATCATAAAGGGAATTTCTAGTATGGAGTCCAAGATCTTGAAGTATATGCTGCCTGTGGTAGAATAATGTCTGTCCCCTTAAAGGACATCCTGTGATTACAATTAAAACTTAAATTCATACACCGACCACTAAAGGTAATGAGGAAGGAAACTGAAGAATGTTGCCAACGTCCTCAGTCTGAAGCTGATCAAACACGCAATCAAGGTACATTGACAATTATTGGCAATTGGAATGCAAACATTGGAAATAATGAGGAAGGAACGGTAATTGGAAAATATGCACTTAATGCTAGAAAAGAAGCTGGGGATTGCAGATAGGGTTTTGTACGACCAACGGTTTCTTTATTGCTAATACTTTCTCTGTTTATAACAATATGGATGGAATACCCAGAAATCAAAACTGACTCCGTCTGTGCCAAGAACTGATGGGGAAGCTCATAATTAAAGCAGGTAAACCCTGACTAGGAGCTGGCTGTGGAACAATCCATTGCTCTTTTATAAGTTCAAGTTGAAGCTGAAGAAATTTAAATGCAGCCCACAAGAGCTAAAATTTGACTTTGCGTGTGCCTACCTGTATTGGTAGAACAGTTCGAGAGCAGATTTGACGCATTGGACACTCATGACAGCAGAGAGAATGGCTGGGAATAACAGAAGGAACATCCTGCATAATGAAAGCTAAAGGCACTTGAAAGGCAGCAAAGAAAGGGTCAAAGGGGTGTCAGAGGGACTCAGAGACTAACTCTTGATTTTAACGTAGCTAAGACCAATGAAGAAGTGATGAAGGTGGAGAGCTGAACAGAAAATTTCAAAGGGCAGTTCAGGAAGGCAAAGCCAAATATTATAACAAAATATGCAAAGGCCTAGAGTTGGAAACTCTAAAAGGAAGAGCATGCTTAGCATATCAGAAAATATTTAATCCTTGATTTTTAATATTGAAAGATTCCATGAGCAAACTACTGAATGGTACAGGTAGCATCAGAAGAATATGGAAATAAAACAGAGAATCGCTGCACTAAACAACTAGTTGATACAACCACCATTTCATGAGGTAATATACGAACACAAACCAAGGTGCTGAAGGAAGATATTCATGCTGCACTGAAAGCATTCACCTACAAGAAGGCTCCAGGAATTGATGGAATACCAACTGAAATGCTTCAACAAGCTGATGAAACACTGGAAGCACTCACCTCTCTAGGCCAGAAAATTTAGAAGACAGCTACTTGTCCAACTGACTGGAAGAGATCCATATTTATACCCATTCTAAAGAAATGTGACCCAACACAATGCTCAAATTACAGAACAATATAATTTGTATAACATGAAAATAAAACATTGTTGGGATCCTGCAACAGCAGTTGCAGCAGGACATTGACAGGGAACTTCCAAAAGTTCTATCTGGATGCAGAAGAGGATGTGCAACAAAAGACATCATTGCCAAGGTCAGATGGATCTTGCTTCAAAGCAGACAGGCCTGGAAAGATGTTTTTTGGGATTTGTTTCTTTGCTTTGTCTATGACATGGGAGTTTGATTGTGTGGATCATCACAGACTCTGGATAATCTTTAGGAGAATGGAAATTCCAGAACACTTCATTGTGCTCATTTGGAACTTGTACATGAATCAAGATGCACTTATGCAAACAGAACAAAGCAATACTGCATGATTTAATATCAAGAAAGTGCACATCATGGCTGTATCCTTTCACAATGATTATTCCATATTTATGTTGAGCAAATAATCCAAGAAATTGGATTATATGGAGAAGACTGGAGTGCCAAGTTTGGAAGAAGATTTATTAACAACTGATATAGACGGAACAACCTTCCATACTGAACATGAAAAGGACTTGAAGCACTTGCTAATGAAGATCAAAGACTGCAGCTTTCGATACAGATTACAGCTTAATGTTAAGAAAGCCAAACCCTCACAGCTGGACCAGTAGGAAATATGCTCAATGGAGAAAAGATTGAAGTTATGAAGGATTTGTCTTATTGGAGTCCATAATCAATGCTCATGGATGCAGAAGTCAAGAAATCAAATAAGGCATCATTGCATTTGGGCAAATCTGCTGCACAAGACCTCTTAAAAGTTGAAAGCAAAGACGTTACTTTGAGGACTAAGGTACTTTTGACCCAAGGCACAGAATTTTCAATTACATCATATGCGTGTGAAAATTAGAATGTGAATACGGAAGACCAGAGAAAACCCAATGCTTTTGACTGATGGTGCTGATGAAGAATATTGAAAGCACTGAGAACAGCTAAAGGAGTAAACAAGTCTGTCTTGGCTTGTGTGCAGTTAGAATGCCCTTTACAAGCCCCACTGAAAAGACCGTGCCTCTTGTATTTGGACACGTAATCAGGAGAGAACGTGCCCTGGCAAAGCACGCCATGCTTGGTAAAGTAACAGGACATTGAAAAAGAGGAAAACCCTCAACAGGACGAATTTACACAGTAGCTGCAACAGTGGGTTCAAGCATGAAACACAATTACGAGGATAACATAAGGCAAAGCAAGATTTTGTTCTGTTTTGCATAGGGTCACTATGGGTCAGAACTAACCTAACAACAACACGGGTGACATATTTTAATGCCATAGGAACATCAAAACAAGGTAGAAATGCCACACAGTTATTGTACCAAAATAGTACAATATTGATCCAGTGATTGAAGTAGCATATTATCAACAAATGATGCTATTTAAGGAACAACCCAAGCTTCACTTGAAGACAGTGGCAAAAACTATGACTTCAGGAACTGATGGAGATTTGAGATATTACAACAAACGAACGTAAACTGAGAACTACTCGCTGATCCATATCAAGACAATTTTAAGATAGCTACCCACTCGGTCAACTCACTAGAATAGATCTATGTTTGTGCCCATTCTAAAGAAAGAAGATCCTAAAGAATGTGGTAATGATCAAATTATATAATTAATATCACATACAAATAAAATTTTGTGAAGGTAATTACAAAATTATTACCATAGTCCATCAACAGGAACTGCCAAAAATTATAGACAGATCCAGAAGTGATAGAATGAAAGATATTAGGTTAATATCAAATGTATCTTGGCTAAGGTCATCAAATAACAGAAAGATATTTACCTGTGATTGATAACCTGTGAAAATCCATTTGATTATGTGGAACATAACTCATATAGAAACATTGTGACTAATGGTAATTTCAGAACACTTATTGTGCTTATACTCACCCTGTACATAGATCATGAAACAATTGTTGAAACAGAACAAGAAGAGACTGTGTGGTCTTGAATGGAGGAAAGGTGTGATGATGGTTGCATAGTATAGCATATTTATTGCATCTGTATTCTGACCAACTAATCCAACGATCTGGAGCATATAAAAAAGAAAATCAGAAGCTATAGGCTGCAACATTAAGCCTCAATCTAGAGGAAACAGAATTCTTACAATTGGATTAATAAGAAACATCATGATAATTGGAACAACTGAAGGTACCAAATATTTCATTTTTCTTGGATCCACAATAAATGCTCATGGAAGTAGCATCCAAGAAATGAAGTTTAAAAATGTATTGTATTTGGCAAATATACTATACAATAACTCTTTACAGGATTTTTTTTTAAAAAATCATTTATTGGGAGCTCTTCCAACTCTTATCACAGTCTATACCTACATCCAATGTGACAAGCACATTTGTACATGTGTTGCTATCATCATTTAAAAAAAATTCTTTCTACTTAAGTGCTTGTTATCAGCTCTTATCCCTCCCTCATGAACCCTGGATAATTTATAAATTATTATTTTCCATGTCTTACACCAACCTCTGTCTCCCTTCACCCACTTTTCTGTTGTCCATCCCCCACAGAGCACATTATATGTATATCATGGTTATCGGTTCCCCTTCTCCCCTCACCCCCCACCTTCTCCTTACTCTCCTGGTATCACTACTCTCATTATTGGTCCTGGGGAGTTTCTCTGTCCTGGATTCCCTGTGTTGCAAGCTCTTTTCTGTCCCAGTGTGCATGCCTTGCTCTATGCGGATTGTAAGGTAGAATTGGGGTCATGACCTCTTTACTGCTTTAAAAACAAAAATATCGCTTTCACAACTAAGGTGCACCTGAGCGAAGCCGTGGTATTTCGTCAGCGCACATAACTGTGAAAGCATGCCAGTGCATAAGGACGGCTCCAGCAGGGCCGATGCATTGGAATTCCGGTGTTGATGGAGACGTGCCGAGAAATCAACAAATCCGTCTTTGAAGAAGTACAGCCAGGCTGCTCCTGAGCAGAGAGGATGCAAGTACACATTTACCAGGCGGACTTCCCTCGGGAAGGAGCTCATTCTCAGCTCAGGGGATGGTCAACATGAAGGACACTGTGCACTGTGAGGAGTCGACATACGTCCTTAGATCGGGCGCAGAGGGAGCAAGGCTTAGGAGGGCCCATGGCGGGGCGGTGAGGGCTCCGAGGAGGGGCTCAGCGAGTCTGAACCGGCTGGCTCAGCACCTCACACCACACACACGTACCTTAAGTACTTCTTTGACGTAGATGCAATTAGATTCAAAAGAAAATATTTTATCATCCCAATTTCCTTTTTCCTTCATTTATCTTATCTAAATATACTTCCCTTACTTTTGCATTTTTCTATCTTTTGCTGCTTTGCAGCTCATCCTCTCCCACACACCTTTACAAAAGATTTCGCTTCAAAGAAGCCTGATTTAGCAGTTTCATTGCTTGTTTGTTTTGAAAGGCATTCAAAGTAACTCATGAAGGCACAGAAATGCTGAGAGAGACTGTTATATTAAATCCTCCTCCTTCAATTTTAGTCAGCTATATGAATTCTTCTTGAATGTCCCTGGTAGTGGCAAGAATACTAGTAACTTTTTTTTAATTGTAGAACTAGAGCCAAGGCGAATTATTTCACCGAGATCATTCAGAAGTTGTTCACTACGTGGTAGATTAAAATGAAGATACATTAAACAGCGGACTGTTGTTGCTAGGTGACATCACGTCAGGTTGGCTTTATGGCGCCTGTCCAGGTAACAAAACACAGTCTTCATAATGTTAGAGTCCATGGTTGCAGCCATCTGTCAATCATCTCATTAAGGCGGTCCCAATTTCTGTTGACTCCTATGTTTGTATACTACAGGAATCAAAACTACTGGAGTTTATAAAACTATATAATTCTGTGTATGTATGAGAAGTAAGAATAGATGTGTGTGTGTATATAGATAGGTAGATAGATAGATAGATAGATAGATAGATAGATAGATAGATAGATAGATAGATAGAAGGAATTTATATCAAGGAAATGACTCACACATATGTACAAATAGGAAACTCTGGTCCAAGTCCAGATAGCTTCCAAGTCTGTAGGGCAGATATTATGCTGAAGGCTTCCACTGAGTAGTGTGACTTAGAGCTGATGAACTCAAGATAGGCAGGGGAATCACAGGACAGTGGTTATAGAGCAGTATGAACCCAAAGTCAGCAGCTCACATTTGTGAATAGAGATGTGAATGAATACAAGGTTGGCAGGTTTGTGGCAGCTCAGACGGCAGGCTGCTGACAGTTCCAGGATCAGCAGGTAATATTGCCAGCTGTTGGCGCAAGTTCAAAGAACTGGAGCTCATTGATCACGAAGCAGGCTCAAGCAAGCATTCCCACAGCATCTGGATGTAGACCACAACCCCAAGGGAACTTTCACTTGCATCAAGGCTTTGACTGGAGTAAGTGGGTTCTAATCCACCCCTGATCTTGCAACTGATTGTCTACCAAAAGCAAATCCCAGTATGAAGTTGATTACATTGTGAGAGGTCACATCCTGGGCAACTAATAGGCCCTCACTGCCAAACAAACCACTAATACCTGGGTCAGCCAGGCTGACACAAACCTACCTGCCACAGCATTCCACTCCTAAACCTGAGGTCCTTTTCTACAGATTGGACTTTCCTAGTAATGCTCCCAAATAACAAAGATGAAACTGTCTACACAATATATTTGACTCAAAAATCCTTACAATGATTTATTTTGAGAGAAGAATTTCAATAGAACAAACAAAATCATATTAACAATATAAAATACACACAATTTAGATACTTAGCCTTTATGAGGGGACTTCAAAAATTCACGGAAAAACAAGAATGAAAAGATAATGGAATTTTTCAATGAACTTCTTCCTCAAGTCCTTCCATTCTAACACTCCATGAGAGTCTACGGTAAGCACACTGAAAGGCGAGGTGCTTTGAGAATATAAAGAACATCTAAACTTCTTAGAGCTGGAATGGGCTTTACATTAAACCTGGGTTATTTTTTTAATTGGGATATACTTTACATATCAAAAGTTTTCATTGGTTGAGATCTATCCCGATGGGGCCTTGTCTGTAGACCCAGATCGTTGGAAACGCCTCACAGAGTAACTGTGTAGTTGCTTTACTCGCATAACTGCTATTGGTTGGATCTGTGAGGAAGAATTACAAGACAAACTAAAAAAATTTTTTTTTCATTGTTCAATAATAAGATTTGTGCAATCATCAAAAAATCAATTTCAGAACATTTTCTTCCTGTACGCGTTGCTAGCACCCCATCCTCCCCTGCCATGCCTTTAGGTAATTATCAATCCAATACCAGTCTCTATAGAACTACCTGTCCTTGAATTCATTTACAGAAAATCATACAAATACATCAAGGACATAAACAAACTCAACAGCAGTGACAAGACAAAGCAGAGAAAAATCTCAATCAAAAAGAAAAAATATTAAAACCTCAAGGAATATTAAAATAGGACAATCAAATGATAAGGTATTTCATTCAATGTAACTACATCTTTAATGACTGAATTTAAAATGTCCATTGACAAAAAAGTATGATGAAGGTAGCAATTTTAATGCAGAATAATTATTTTGTAATTGAACATCAGTAAAATATATTTAAAGCAGTTCTATTTTGGGAAAAGAATGTGTATAACTTATAAACTTTTCATTTCATATGGTTATAAGATTATAATCTCATTTATTATCATTCCAAATGCTTCCACAGTGAGTTCTAAATGTGCAAGTGACTATTACTTCTGTTTTATACAAAGGATAACTTTTGTCCAACCCTATTTTTATAAATAGATGAATTTTACTATCACATGTCACTTACTAGCTTCAAAGAAATCTAATAAAACGAAGCAAAACTGACTAATTTCCCTGGACACTTTTGCTAAATAACACACCCACAAAAGTACTATTTAACCCGTTAGGATAAAATACGTTGGCAAGACACTTTCCACTCTGCCATTCTATGATTTGATAGTATATGAATTGATTTTCTGTGACCTGGCTAACTTTCTGCAGAACCTAAAGGCAGTGAGTGATGAAAAAAAATGTTTACTGAAAAATCTAAAAGAAACCATGTGTTTTGTGAATCTGAGGAGGACTTTATAGATTGTTATTGGCATATGGATTAATATTGGACTTTTGGAACTGCTCTGGACTGGGCTGGGATGTTTACTCAATATTCAACTGCTCTTGTATATGAAGCTCTTTCTTATACACATCTGAGTGTCTGTGAATTTGTGTCTCTAGTCTACCCAGACTCACACACTATGTACTTAAAAGAAACAAACAACCTTATCACCTTCAAGGTACTTGTCATTACACTTAATACTTTTGTCAAATCTGCAATTCCATTCGTGGAAACAGTTTCAAACTCACCTGTTTGGAGGGCTGACAGCATCTCATCTTTATTTTCTTGACCTCTTCTATGTTGTCCAATTTTTGTCCTTTCATGTTTCTCTTCATTTTTGGGAACAAAAATAAGTTGCATGGAGCAAACTCAGGTGAGTAAAGTACATGGGGTAAGACAGTCATGCTGTTTTTTGCCAAAACTGGCACACTGAGATGACTGCGTGAAGAGGTGCACTGTCGTGGTGTCAACACCAGGTCCCTGTTTGCCACATGTCAGGCCTTTTTTTGTCACACACTGTTGGTTTCAGAACCTCTACGTAGAAAACTTGATTAACAGTCTGACCTGGTGGAACAAACTCCAAATGCACTGGTCCCCTCACATCAAAAAATGAGCTTTTTTGGATGAGATGACGACAGTGTCTTCCGCTGGGCTGGCTTGGTGTTTGCTTTCAGAGTTGTAGGAATAACACCATGTCCCATCACTTATAATGACCTTGGATGAAAGTCTGAGTCACTTTGGAGCTCTTCATCAAAGCACGGCATGTTTCTACTTGATGCTCTTTTCCGTGGACAGTCAGTTTAATTCCTAGTAGATGGTTTATTTACTGCTTGACTTATATTATCTCACCTAGGTTGTGGAACAACCATCTAAGGTAAGCCATGATCTCCCCCCATCAAGAGACAAAAGGTATTAATGAAAAGTATAGACACATGGACAATTTTTCCGGTGGACTGTTGTACCCTGTAAACCTCATTAATACGCGTGAGCACAGAAGTCCTAAATAATGCCCAGCTACCACGACTGACCACTCTGAGAAGGAACGCTCAGGGAGCCCTAGGTGGGTGACAGTTGTAAAAGAAAACTCAAAACTATAAGAAGGCAAGCCTTACTTGTGATGTAGAGATGAATGAAACACCTGATGATATACTCTTTAGGCCTTGAATTGGCCTCATGGCTTGAATTTTGGCCAAATAATAGGTTTATAGCAATGGTTCTCAACCCCTCTAATGCCACAACCCTTAAATACAGTTCCTCGTGTTGTGGTGATCCCCCAAACTAAAATTATTTTTGCTGCTACTTCATTACTGTAATTTTGCTATCTTTATGAATCAGGCGACCCCTGGGAAAGGGTCGTTTGATCCCCACAGGGGCTGCGAACCACAGGTTTACAGGATGAACAGGAACAGTAGGGAGGTATTCACCCCTTAGAATACTCAACTTTTTGAGTTCAAAGGTCCACCATTTGCCTAAGGACCAAGGTTGGACATTAGGAAGGGTTATGCAAGAAGGAGGGACAGAAATGGAAGCCTCAGGATGAAAGTGAGGTAAGTGATTTTATATTGCGGGGATGATAATCACTGATGTGAAACGTGTATGAATTGTTGGTTTGCTCTGTACACTTCACTTAACAAACTTTACAAAGAAACAAACATCTAACTAAACTAAAATCGGTTACAATAACAACTCTGTATGAGTCCATTCATCAGCAACGCTTTTCTTTTTCTTGTTGAGTTATGTATAAATTCTTAATTACTCATTTGTCCAGGCTAATTTTCTACACACAATATTTTTATATCATTTTATTGAGTGAATCTTACAGCCTTTATAACAAACCATACATCATTTGTATGAAGCATATTTTTACATATGTTGCCATCATCATTTCCAAAACATTTTCCTTCTGCTTGAGCCCTTGGTAGAAGCGCTTCTTTTCCCCTCCCTCCCCATCCTCCCACACTCATAGAATCTTTGATCATTTATATTGATCAGTCATTATTATTTTGCGTCTTACACTGTTCTCTTTCTTGCTTCATTCACATTTCTGTTATTCGTCCCCTTGCGGGGATCCCATTCTCCCCATTCCCCTCCCCGACCATCACCATGGTTTCATGACATCGCTACTCCCACTACTGTTCCTGAGGGGTTTATCTGTCCTGAATTCCATGTGCCAAGAGTTCTTATCTGTACCAATGTGTATTCTCTGGTCTAGCCAGCTTTGTAAGGTAGAACTGGATCATGGTAGGCGAGGGTGGAAGCATTCAGGAGCTGGAGGAATGATGTGTGTTTCATTGGCGCTATACTGCACCTTGGTTGAATCATCCCTTCCTTATATCCCTTCTGTGGGAGGATATCCAATTGTCTACAGATGGACTTTGGGGCTCCACTCCATCACCTCTCGTTCACACTAGTATAATTGTTTGTTTTGGATCTTTTGATTTGTGATTGCATCGACACCTCATGATCACAGAGACTGGTGGGCTTCATCCATGAGGGCTCATTTTCTTCCCTGTTACATGCTGCTTGTTTAACTTCAACCCTTTAAGACCCCAGAACCTGCATCTTTTTATAATCGGGCACCATCTGCTTTCTTCACCGCATTTGCTTATGTACTATTTTGCCTTCAGTGATCTTGTCAGGAAGGTATCAAAAAGTGCCATGTTATTAGAACCAAGTATTCTCGTCCACACATATTTATACCATTCATGTTATAACTATTGCTGTGTGTTCCCAGAACATACTGAGCTCAAGTATATGCTTGCCAGGATCCTCTGAGACAAGCCCTGAGCATCCTCTGCCAGGATCCTCTGAGACAAGCCCTGAGCATCAAGGTAGCCACTCCTACTTCCAAGGCAGCTCATATTAAACCCAGTAGGACGGTAACATCAAACATTCTTGTTAACAGAATTCAAAATCCCATCCTCTCCGTGGAACCCCCCACCTTCTCTTACCCAGATCCCTCAGGAAAAGGTCGTTTGGTGGGAGTTACAAGGACTATGACTAGTAGAGTCACATTATATAATTCACTGTCGACAGCCACATAGTTAAGTGCATTTCCCTAGTTGTTAAAACAAAAGTAAACATCTTTCTTCTACACTCTGCTTTCAGCCAGGATCCTACTTACATCAGCAATAATATTCATTGATCCAAGTCCTGTTCTAAATTCAACTTGAATTTTTGGCTGTTCTGTGTGCTTGTATTTTTTTGCATTGTCTTACACAAATTTTTGCTAATGATATTGTCTTAAAATTGCTTCATATGATAGGGGCCACCTTTAGCATGGGCATAAAAATGGACATCTTTCAGTCAGTTTGCCAGGTAGCTGTATTTCAAATTTATTGGCAAAGATTACTGAGTGCTTCCAGGACTGCATTAGTCTGTTGAAACATTTGTTAGTATTCTGTCAATTGTTTTTACTAGTATCTTCAAATCAAATTGGACTTCTTCAATACTCTCAGTTCTTAATTGTGTTATTTCTTTAAATGACTGAATATCAATAAATTATTTTTGATATATTTACATTTATTATTTCCATCTTCTTTTGATACCTGTTTTGTAATTCAATATTTTGGTTACAAAAGAAACAAACATAGCCACTGCCATAGAGTTGATTCCAACTCATGATGATGATGCTATAGGGCAGAGTACATCTCCTGCTTTGGTTTCCAAGTCTGTAACTATTCATGTGAACAGACAGTCTCATCTTTCTCTGCAGAGCAGCTGTTGGGTGTGAACTATTGACCTCTAGTTAGCTGCCTAACGCTTACCCCACTATGCCACTTGAGATTTTTATTTAAAACTTTCAACATTGCAACTCTGTTCATGGTTTTAAAACTTTAAAAATTGAACAGTAGTATTGATTGCCCAAAATAATAATAATATCACAGATAATTAGACAGTTAAAATAGCTTAAATGGTACATTTGTTACTAGTGGATATATATCTTTGTACATTTCACCAAAATTTATAATATATCAAACTTAATGTTAAATGTGAAAACTAAGAACCTGATGCATATTACCGGTAAGTCTTGGAAATTTAAAATTGACTGTTAGGAAAAATAAAAATTGTTTGCATTAATTTTAGATTAAGGGTTGTTCTACCAGGTAAACCTTGATTAATAGAAGTATTGAAAATAACTTTGGGGCTAAAGTTTTATAACTAAAGCCATTGAACTTTCAGAATCTAAGTCTAGGTTCTAAATTTAACCTAGCCTCTTCCTACCTTTGAAAGAATATGTGTTATTACTTAACTTTTCCAATATTCAATTTCCACTTCAGGAAATAGAATGAGCTACCTCATTATGATTCTACAGAGACTTATTGAAGTAATGTATATGACATGTGGTCAGCTTAATTCCAAGCACTAGATGAGCATTCAGCAAATGTTGGGCATTATTGTTATTATTAAGTTTCAAATTATAGAACATTGATCCTGGGGAATGTTCTGTACTTTTCCTGAGTAAAACAGCAAAAGTAACTTTTTAAGTTTTCTGTAAACAAGCCACTTGCAAAATGTCAGACACTGGTTTTATAACAAATGGTATTTAATTTTGCTCATATTTTAATTAAAAATGGGGCCGATAGGTTTAAAAGATACATAGGCGGGATAAATGATTCAGGCGAATAGTCCCAAGTATTGTAAACAGGGCTTTAAAGAATATCTGACTGCTCGCTGTTGCATTTGTACTTCAGTCCGCAGAAACTCAAATCACATTTATATTTCCATTTAGTGTTCCTTCTTGGATCAAAATATGTCACAACCTTACGGGCTGGAGACAGGGCCTCATTTTCTTATGATGCATCCGCAGGATTCTTCATTTGACCTGGCGTTAGGAAAGGCCCACTTCTGTTCCTTCAGTAATAGATTATATCGTTATTTCTCAAATATATATTGTCATTGCAGTTATTTCATATAACCTGACTGGTTCTAGTGTGAACTTTAAATGCTTCGCAGTGGGAGTTCATAAACCATATGGTAATTTAGATATTCTGAAATGAGATCCCTGGTGGAAAGCCATCGTGCCTGACTTTCATTTCTTATAGAAAGATTCATCTTTGCACAGAGTCCATCCAGAGCGAGCTGGTGAGGAAAATCAGTGTCTATCCCTGTGACCCTTTTCTGACCAGTTTTTTACACAAATATATAAATATTTTGTGATCTCTGACAGGTGCATGTTTTTAACTTCTCTGTGATCTATATATTTTCTATTTCCTTCGGAAATGCAGATTATTTGGCTATCTTTAGAACTTAAATGCAAACTAGACCCGAATGCTTTATTTTCTGAACCTGCAAGAAATAGAAGTGTTGAGGAAATTATGTCTTCTTTGTAGAAGTCCCTCTGTGTCTTTAAAGGTCTGCATAAATGTTTTACCTGTATGCCACAGCTACATGGTCAACATGCTTTTTTTAAAAAAATAATTTTATTGGAAGTTATTACAACTCTTATCACAGTTCTTTCTACTTGATCCCTTGTTATGAGCTCATCCTCCCCTTCCCCCACCCCACGAACCCTTAATAATTTATTTAAAAATTATCATGTCTTATACTGACCACTGACTCCCTTCACCTACTTTTCTGTTCTTCATCCCCTAAGAGGAGGTATGTCAATTATTGTGATCTGTTTCTCCTTTCACCCCCGTCCCACTTTCCCTTACCCTCCTGGTATTGGCCTGAGGGGCATATCTGTCCTGGATTCTCTGTATTTCTCTGGTCTAGCTGGGTTTGTAAGGTAGAACTGGGGTCATGATAGGGTGGTGGGGAGGATGCATTAAAGAACTAGAGGAAAGTTGCACTGTCAACATTTTAACAGAGCACAAACTAAACTTAGCCTTGTACATTGCTAAACTCCAAGTCACAGGATGCACTTAATGTATGCACACAGAACTTAAGGAGGAAATAAACATGTTTTCGTTTTAAATACATATTGGATTTTCTTAATGGCTAGCTTTGACAAGCTATTATATACAGAAACTGTGATAGTTGGTGGAAACGTTGATACGGTGTGTGTTTATTAGTGAGTGTTGTTGAGTCCACTCTTACTCATTGAAACGTGTGGAAGAATAAAAGCTACCCCGTAGGGTTTTCTTGGCTATAGTCTTAAACAGATTCCCAGGTCTTTCTCTCTTAGAGTAGCTGCCTGGAGGAGAACTACCAGCCTTATGGTTAGAGCCAGTCATTTAACTGGTGTGCTACAAGGGTTTCTCTTATTGTACTGGATGAGTTTAATATTTCCTGAAAATGATTGGCTTAAACAAAAGTGAAGTTTTAAGTATACCCAGGAATAGGTATGTCAATGAGCAACACACAAGTGATTAATTTACTAGGTCCATCATGCTATCTAGAGCTAGGGTTCATTCTTTGTTCCGTAGTGTCTCACTCTATCTGAAATTATCTGCAGTAGTATTGTTGCTGTGAAGTGCTATCACTTGGTTCCAAATCACCGTGATTCTTTCCCATCAGTGGGAAACACTGTCGTGTCCTGTGCCATTCCCACAATTGGTCTAAAGTTTGACCTTTGTTTCAGCCACTGTGTCGATCTATCTTGGGGAAGGTCTCCTTCTCTCTCACTGTCCCTCTAGTGTACCAAGCACAAGGTCTTTGATAACATGTCCAAAGTGAGACAAAAGTTCCCCATCCATGCCTCTAAGGAGTATTCTGGCTATCCTCCTTCCAAGACAGATTTGTTTATTCTTTTAGAAATTCATGGTACTTTAAATAGTACTCACTAACCCCGTAATTCAAATGCATCAATTCCTTTTGGTCTTCTGATTCAGTGTCCAACTTTGACATGTTTGTGATGTTATTGAAAATACTATGGATTTTGAGAATGATGAGGGCAACGAATGTATAAGGGTGTTTTACTCAATTAATGTATGCATGGATTATGATTAGAGTTGTATGAGCCCCAATAAAATGATTTATAAAAAAAGGCAATTGCTACGGCTTGAAAATATGCCACCGTGACCTCAAAGTAACTTCCTAGCTTTTCAGCACGATGCAAAGGTCAATGTGATGGGTGTTTGATATCGTGAGTACTACTTCTACGAACATTGATTGTGGCCATGCAAAAATACATTTTTGGCAATTTCAATCTTTTCTCTGTTTAACTCACATAATGTTACTTATTGGATTTTTGTGTTCTTTACACTAAGTTGTAATCCCTATTGAAGGCTAGGCTACGATTAGAATATCTTTAGCAGCTAGGGCTTCAATTTCCCCTCACTTTCAGCAAGCATGACTACATTAACAGCATATTAAAGATTGCTAATATGTTTTCTTCGAATACTGTTCCAGTCAATGCATGCGGAATACTTCTGGACAGAAGAAAAATAAATATATATATGCTCTATAATCTTGTTGTAATTTTTTACAAAAAGACAAAGGTAACTTTTTTCCTAGAAACACTCCAATCATCTCCCTTTTAAATTCCATTTCCCATTATAGAGAGTCTTGATTTACACTGTTCCTTTAAAGAGGGGTAAATGTTTTAGGTTTAACCACTATGCTAAAATAAAAATATATGCTCTTATTGCAAGCAACTTATAACACATGTCCTAAACTCACTGTCATTGAATCAATTTTCACTGTAGAAGACTGTGAAGGATGTTGATCCTTAAAGGGGCAGACAGCCTCATCTACCTCTCATTGAGCAACACACTTGATTTCCTGACATTGCAATCAGCTGATGAACTTCTAGACCGTGGCACCACCAAGGACACTTATAATACATATGGGAGAGTGACAAATTCATAGAATATTTAAATAGACATATGCCATGGTGCTTAATGACAGGAAACAATAACATAGCAGTCTCTTTATAAGTATGAAGTATAGAAGGAGAAGATGTAAAAACAAAGTTTCAATTACTTCATTTATAACCTTCTTTAATGTATCATATCTATTTTTAAGGAGAATAATTTATTTTTTATTAATCTACCTTTTAATTAAAGCACAACCAGTAAAATATATATTTAAATGTAAAACCATGAATGTGTTAATAAGCATATTTTAAATAATGTGTTAAATGATATCACAGATAAAGGTGGCATAATTAAAATAGAAACACATAAGAAATTCTATGGAGACCAGTATAATGGGAAAAAAACAGAACAATTCCTGACAATAGTGTATCTATGATGAAACAAAACGAATGCACAGAAAACAAACCAATGGATATACGATGTATACTCTAGGATAAGCTGAGTTTTTCAGGATATTTTAATGCAGTTTTTGTGGTAAAATTAGGTGCCTCGACTGATATTCAGGTCAGCTTATACTTGAGGATATAGAGTAAGCAAACAAAATGAGATAAAAATTGAGAAAATCTATTACCATACCGCACTCGCTCCAAGTGAATTCCGACGCAGCCACCATCAAGGACAGGGGAGAACTGCTCCTTAGGGTTTTAGACACTGTAATTATTTTTTTATAACTGAGAAATTGACAACATTTTTATGAAATATGTATTGTTAACAACATTGCATCAGCGTTAGATTTACTTATGTGCAACGTTATATTAAATTAAATTTTAGAGTATTCAAAATAAAAATATTTTAAAACATTTGATTAGCAACTATAATCCTTTAATAGTGTCTTTCATTTTTTTCATGCAAACAATTTTTTTATTAGGATATAATCCAGACATCATACCATTCAGTTTCAAAACATTTTCTTCCTCTGGAAACCCTTTATAGCAGCTCCCTTTTATCCCCCACCTCCCCTGTGTATTCAAAATTTTTATCAGAGCAACTCTCAGAATTGATGGAAGTTACACAATGATTTATTAATTTTCCATGTTGTTTCTGTAATTGAAACTTCCTAAGGTAAAATATAATAATGCTCTTTTTTATCAAAATATCATTTCTTGTAAATGAATCGAGTAAATGACTAGCATGGAAGAATTTGTGGAGGTTTTTATCAGGTACACGGAGGCCTTTCCAGGTTACAGGAATATGAGTAGTGCAGTCTGCAGTCAGGAAAGTCAGGCGCTTGCCTGAAGTACAGGACAAATATAGTAGGCAGTTACACGCCATGCTAGGATGTCAGGATCAAGTAAAGTACACAGCGTCTTTTTGTTGTTTTTGTTGTTATCAGTCAACACAGAGTACTGAATGCTCTGATCTCAGAAACAACAACAACAACACACATAGATACACACATATTTTGACAATCGCATGTTTTGGGGATGTATTTATTTTCCAGGGGTGATTTTACACAATACCATATCTAGGGGGCTTAGGAGAACAGAGATGATCATCTCACCATCCAAATCAGAGTTTTGGCCGCGGTGATTCGTTTAGGGCTTGGCAGGGAGATTGTTCAATGCTTCATGTCTAGCTTCTGCGAGCTACCGATCTTTCTGGCTTGCAGCTGCCCTGCCGCACGGTATCCTTCCTCTATCTTTAGTCTCCATGTAGAGTCACTTTCATAATGATACCACAAATAAAGTGTTAGGACCCAACCTGCTCTCAGGTGACTCTTGTTAACCTAGCTGATAAGAACATTAAATGCTTATTTTATTTCTAAAAGAGGGTCATGTTCACAAGCAACGTTGTGAGTGCTTCTATGGCTCTCTTTTTGGGAGGACGTAACGTAATCCCTAACTTTGGATACAAGACTGAAGGTCAGATACTATAACCTGAGCTGGGAAGAAATATTGAAATACCGATTTAGAGTTAGGAGAGGAATACATTGGAATAAATGCATGTCCAGCAATATTACAGATGAGAATTGGGAGATATGGAATTATTATATATCACAAGTTAGAGAGGAACGAATTTTCAATTGGAAGACCTAGAGAACATGATAATAGAATTATAGACAGCAGAAACAGAAATTGCATTTTGTTTTAATTTCAGGAATGATGGGTTTCAGACAGCAGCATATATTTAAATTTTATAGAATTATAATATAAAAATAATGGAACTGAACACTTTCTGAAATAAAATAAAGTGTTACTACTAAAATGTATTACATATTCCTAATAATAGAGGGGTCTCAAACCTAAGCAGATGAAGAAGATAATTTAAATAATGTAATGCAGAGAGAATATAGAATGATTACATTGATAAACTTTGTGCAGCAGCAGCTGCTTAACATATGTCTTTCTTTCTAATCATGCATTTGTAAAACAGCAGGGAGCTTTATGATGCCTCCAAGCATTTCTTCTTGCTTTCATATAGATAGCAATTTAAATATTACAGATACTAGACACTTTGCTTAACATTTAAAGACCCCTAAAGAGGAATGTAATAAATGCAGTCCACTTCTATTTGGATGAGAAATTATAGTTTAGCTCTTTTATATTAAACCATAAAATATTTTATATTAATTTTGATATCACTCCATGTTATTTTATAATAATTTTAATTTCTAAAATAATTATTCTTAAGTATTAGTTGGGGTTCATTTATGAACTATCTTTAAAAACGTAAAACTTGTTTTAAAATTGTATCGTCTAGCATAATTTTTCAGACCTTTATAAAAGTATCCAAGGATCATGCTTTATCTTAATGACATTTCCTAAACTTCATTCCAATAAAAAATAAACAGCAAGCAAGGATCTGTGGGTCACATGAGGAAATTACCAACATCCATATTTTTATTTGGAGGGGACTGATACTGAGATCGTGTTTTAGAACCTAACCAAAAAAATAAAATAAGAAATACAATTGCGGATATCTAACTATACTAGAAAAGTAGAACCGAGAGAATTAAAGCACTATTACATGTAGTATTTTAGAGAGGCATGCATTAGCCATGTACGGAAACTGGAAAGTCAAGACAATTATAACACCTTTATAAACACTCGTAAATGTATTTTCCCTAATTTCTTTCATATGGCACTTTTCTGGGTTCATTCTAGACAAACAGAATTGATTATTCCCATTTTTACAATCTACAGTTCTGAGTACATCTTAATGTCTCTAACTTGTCAATCCTATGAGTGAATAAGGAGTTGAAGAGTAAAACGGGGTGGTAAATGTAAAAGTGCTATAGACATTCATTAAATATGAGCTGCTATTTATAGTGTACAACTAGGTTCAGCAGTGTAGCACAACTGTGCATATAGAAGCTATGATTTAAAATATGTCTGATGAGGACAATGTAGATTAACCTTTTAGAAACGCTGATAAAATCTTTACATTGAACAATAGCAGTATATTAAATTCAGAGAAGTGCCATATATATGAAATCAAGATAAATATTATCAGTGTTTATCAAAATTATCATCATTTTCTTGACTTTCTGATTTTCATACAGTATGTACAATAGGGTGAAACACTGTCCACTCCTTCCACCACCCTCAACTTGTGTCATGTTTGAGCCTATTGGTCATAGTCACTGTGGATCCCTTTCTTTGAGTGGCTTCTTCTTCTTCACTGGCTTTCTATTGATAGCAAGTGTCTCTGTGGAGGTCTCTGGAAAAGCAAAGCCAGGGATGCTTGTATGTGTTTGTAAATAGAAAGAGATTTGCGTCAGAATTGGCTTACATCATTGTAGATAGAAGTAGGTAAGTCCAATTTCAGTCAGAATTCTCTTGAATCATAAAGGGGATGAACAGGAAGCGGCCTGGAAAATGCAGAAGTAAATGAATCTCCAATGTTCGTGAAATTAATCTGCCAATATTCATCTGCTGGCAGGAGAGGGCAAACCAGATACAAGATCCAGCTCCAGCAGAAGGTGAAGGGCCAAAGGGAGTTCCACTCAGCTTCCTTTGTTATGCAACAAGAGGCCACACCCCCAAGGAACTACCCAATTCTCAGGTTGGGTTCCATCCCTACCCTTACCCAGGAGTAAGACATCCTTTTCCAGAGGCTAGAACTTCCTGATAAAGTGTTTGTTCTGATTGAGTCCATAGTACATTCAATGTTCTTGTCAGGACTATAATTCAAATACAAAATTCTTCTCAGTCTTTGTTATTAGATGTCCAACTTTCAATGCATGCAGTGGGGTCCAAAATACAGTTGTTTACTTCAGGCATACCTCAGTCCTCAAAACAGCATCGTTTTTCTTAAACACTTTAAAGAAATACTGTCTTTTAAATCTACTTTTGGGTGCTTTATCTTCCTATCATTATACTATATTTTAAAATATGGCTATGAAATATTTTATATAGATATTTTTTCTTCATTTTCATTATGCACTTTTATTAAATTGTTTCCATTTATTATGTAAATATAATGTCTGAGGTTTACCCTTCTCTGAATAGTTTCTTCTTTGGAATTTCCTCGTATTCTGTTTCTTTCCTGGCCCCTAGGGAATGGACTAAACTGAACTTTTCTTTAGTGTTATGATATGTTTCTGTGCATATTTTCACCTATGATTTCATTTCACTCATGTTCAATAAATATTCAAAATAAATTTAGTCACAACTATTATTTATCAAGCAATATGTTGTACACCATGGGAAAAATCATGCATTTTCATGATAACTTTAATGCATTTTGTCTCTTTTTAAAAGGATCCCACCTAGTTTCTCAAAGTAGCAAAGACTGAGTGTGGAAAGGTGATCAAAAAGTAATCAAGCTCACTGCACTGAGTCAGTCTGACTCATGGCGACCATATGGGAAAGAGGAGAATGGCCCTCGTGGGTTTCTGAGCCTGTGCGTACTGGAGGGAAGAGACAGCCCCAACTTTCCCACAAACGAGCTGGAGGTTTCAAAATGCTGACCTTACTGTTAGGCTCCCAACTCAGCCTCTGTGCCACTTACATTACATGTCGAAGTTAGGAAAACATGGTCTATTGGGTGAAGTCCTGGAAGAGAAGGTGCAGTTATACTGCTGTGGTCTGGCTCTCTCCCATCAGGTTAAACTCCTAGCACCCTCCGGTGGCGGGGTCCAGCTTTGTAAGCTTTTCCGAGTAGGTAATCGTACCTTTTCTCCTGTGCATGTCTGCGTGGATTTCTAGCCACAGTATTTTGTTCAAAAGTAAGTGGCAAGAGGGCTCATTGATACAATATTAATAAAGAAATTAATAATTAAGAAAAATGATACTTAGGGGTCTGACACAGTGTCTGTTCTGTATCTTTAGGATTAGGATCAACACTGAGCAACCAATACTCCAAAGGGGAGTTTAAATGAGTTAGAAATCTTTTTCCCCGCTCATGCTCATATCGCCTAGGCCATGTTCAATGGGTATTTTACACGTGTAGTCCAAGATGCCTTGATGAACTATGACATCTGCATTCTATCTAATTAAAATGAAAGAGATAGCAAATGGGCAGGTGCTTCCCTTAAGGATACTTTCTGGAAGTTAAGCACGTCACTTACAGTCTCGTAACCAAGCTAAATCAGTTGGCTTTAAGTTGATTTTGACTCCTGGAGATCCCATGTGCTTAGAACAGAATTGAACTCCATCATATTTTCAGTGGTCGCGTTTTGCTAGAAGTGGTGCACTCATTTTTTTTATCAAGGTGAATTAAAACCATCAACATTTTGGTTATTAGTTAAGTGCTTAACTGTTTTTGTTACCTCTCCAAATCCTGAAGCCTCCAAAGAGATTTTGACTCAAGTGGGGCCCTAGATGAGAGAATAGACTGACTCACTGTTCAAGGGTGTAAATCTTTATTCAAATGAGCACCTCTTTCTTCCACTGAGCAGCTAGTGATCATCATTACGTAGCAGCCAGGCATTTGCCCACTGTGCCACCACGACTCATTTTTGCTGTGAAGGGACTCTATAATCCACTCATCACACCTATGTTATATGCATTAAATGTCATTTCTACTAGCTGCATTAAAACATAGCTGTATACTTTGGGAAAGGTGGCTATATATTTGCCTGATATTATTGTTGTATGAGGAAGAAGAAAGAAGGGACAAAAGCAGTGTGGGGCTACATCATAGAGGTTTAGAATTAATCCAGTGAATGGTAAAGAGCCACTGAAAAGATTTCAGAATACACATACACACATGCACAGACAAGGGGATATCAAAAAAATTTTAAAAGCCCGGGAGGGTAGAACTTTTGTAGTATGTATTTTCCCCACTAGGCAACCATCACACAACTCACTCAGACTAAATGCACCCATTGGCATTGCCCGGGATGTTTCTCTCTGGTCACAGTGATTTTTTTTCCTAAAAGCAGTTTCTCTCTAACCTCATTTTTCTGTGATGGCTGATTTAAGAAAACGGTTTGGGCCTGTGGAATTTTGTTTCTTGCTCAGGAAAAATGTCACAGAAACTGTTGTGATGTTGAACACAGCTTACAAGGACAGCGCAATGGGAAAAAACTCAAGGATCTGAGCCATTTTCTCATTTCAAAAAAGGAAAAATATCCTTTGAAGATGAACCTCATTCTGGATGTCAGTCAATGTCCTGAACGGCCAAAAATGTTGACAAAATCCGGGCACTTGCAAGCAAAGACCAGCGATGAACCAATGCAGAGCTGGGGAAGTGATCTGGCCTCTAGTGGAGTTTGCGTCAGCAAATTTTAACGAAAGATTTGGGCATGAGAAGGGTCACTATGAAATGTGTGCCTCTGGTTCTGACTGACCACCAAAAAGAGCATCCAGTGGAAACATGCCATGCTTTGGAAAAACAGCTTCTAAACAACCCAGACTTTTCCCCCAAGGTCATTACTGGTGATGAGATATAGTGTGATTCTTACACCCTCTAAAACAAACATCAGTCAAGCCAGTGAAAGACGTCATTGTCACCTCACCTGAAAAAAAGCTCAACAAGTGAAATCAAAGATCAAGGCGATTCTCATTTGTTTTTGTAATGTGAGGGGGATCATACATTTGGAGTTCATTCCACCAGGTAAGACTGTTAATCAAGCTTTCTATTTAGAGAATTTGAAAAGATTATGTGACAGTGTTTGGCAAAATTCCTGATTTGTGGCAGACGGGGGCCTGATTTTGCCACCACGACAATGCTCTTTTCACACAGCCATCTCAGTGTGCCAGTTTTGGGCAAAAAACAGCATGTCTCTCTTGCCCCTCTCTCTTTCTCACCTGACCTCGCTCTGTGTGACTTCCTTTTGTTTTCACAAAGGACGAGGGACATGAAAGGACAGTGATTTCAGGACATAGAGGAGGTGAAGGAAAAGATGAGGGAAGTGCTGTCAGTCATCCAATCAGATGAATTTGAAAAACGTTTCCAAGAATGGAATCACAGAGTTGACCGATGTATTAAGTGTAATGGTGGAATGGCCAGCACCTCGAAGGTGATAGTGTTGCTGTGCCAGATTTACCGTTGGGGTGTGGGGTGGGGGAGGATTTACCCCCTCTGGAGCGCGCACGCGCATGTGTGTGTGTGTGTGTTCCTTTTAGAAAAATTCTTATGGCTATGACGTGAAGGATAGATTAATGTGGAATTGGAGATTTTCTGAGTAGTAAGACATCGATTAGAAGCACATAATTGTTAAGGTAATGCAAGAAGGAATGAAGTGAGAGTATCTTCACCAGGGATATTAAAACATGGCTTTGATAATGTTTTAGTATTTTATTGTTCACTTTTAAGGTTGTGCTTTGTATTCATAATTAGTTCAAGAAGTATATTCACCACAAACGTGACTTAAATCAAATGTATACAAATGAAGTTCTTGAGTTACAGATAACATTCTGAATTGATGTAATTGTTTCTATTTCTGGAGTAATTTTGTTCTTCTGAGGATGTCTATTATGATAAGAAGACCATGTGTGCACAACATGAAAATTTGAGTATCCTAAAAAACATCCGAAGAGCGATGTGTCTTAACATTTCCCACTCTTAGAGCACCGCTGGTGCTCCTTCTGCAAGCCCCTATAGTTGTTCCTTCCTGAAAGCCCTCACACAGGACCACCACCACCACCACCACCATGCTTTTTCCTTGTAAAAACAAATTATTATAGAAAAGCTTTTCAAAAATATTTTTTAACTTGTGGAATCTAACACGGGCTGTGGAAAAGGACCAGTTTTACAACGTAACCCACTGTGTGATTGCATTCGCCATGCCCATGCGCATGATGATACCTAAAGAGTCTTTGGCACTGCTTGACTTGCAACTCTTGCACCCACCCCTATGTTTTACCATGTACGCATCGCATTGAATCTATTGTGATGCTAGTATGTATAAACATATATATTTAGATCATAATTATAATTGGGATTATAATTATATACACATTATGGTCTTCAAATGTAAGCTAATTACTTTAAAACAAAAACAAAAGAGGAACACTTCACTGTCAGAATTATGAAGAAAGAGTATATTCTACTATTAGATCAGAGAACTCTTAGGGAATTTATCCAAAGGGATTTCCAGGAAAAAGTGGATCCCACTACATGTATAGTTCTGAATTGTAGCTGTCGTTTAAAATACAACCTTGTTATTGTTCCAAGTGAGACCTATTGCACAGACAGGACTTTCGACAGCAGTCTTTTCAAGAGCTGGATTGTGTGTTTGCACAGCTTCCCAACTGATGCATAGTTTGGTCTGCTATTCTGTTTTTTCTAGTTTGAGTATTTCAGTTGTCATTCCTATAAACAGCATGTTAACAATTTATAATTTATTGGACAATATTATATGTAAGGCTAGAAGACATCTCCGTTTACCTGTGTATGCACATATAGCAGAGTAACTTCAGCTAACATTCTTGCATACACCATGTAAGAGAATATGTATACATAGATAATCATGCAGACATGATGTTTACTTTAATTTAGGTTTGATTAATACCAAAATTTGTTCAATTAATCATCAAAACTCTTGTACCATAGGTCCATCTCAAAGGGTCTGTAGTGCTCAAAGGGGTGAAGGCCAGCAAAGTACGATATTGCCTTGGGTATCCTTGTATAAGGTATTATGCCCAACCATCCGATTTATAGTTTCTCTCTTTTCAGACATTTTATTGTGAATTCGTAAAGGGTAACAAGGCAGAGCATCCATTCCATTCAGCAATTCATACACATTTTGTTTCAACACATCTACTGCACATCGCTAAATGCACCATCATTTTTCCCTCTTGCCTTTATTGCTAATTCTTTCAATCTTTTTAAAACAATATATCAAACTATCAAAAAGTATCCCCTTAAGTTATATTTCCCCATGATATATTAACAAAGCTTTCTAACTGTGCCTTTCTTCTCATTAGAAACTGTATTGTAATTTGTTTGAATGACATTTACAGGTGGTCCTAGGCCTACAATGCATTTGAGTTATAAAATATCATTCACACATAATGACACTGTCTATCCTGTTATTTTCTTTTGGTACATAGTATCATTAGACATGCATGACAAACAATGTTGCAGCATGTAATTTGTTGATGTTACCTTTCTTATATATATATTTGGTGATGTTCAATATGACAGATTATAGAGATACTGATAATAAATGCAATAGTGGTGAAAATGGGTGTTCTAATTATTTCAGAACCAACTTACAGAAGAGTCATTAGAACACAAACGTATCATAAGTCAGAGAATATTTTTATGTGCTGTATTTTCTACTTGTTAGCTATTCTGTGTCATTTGTGAGTCGTGATAGTAAAGATGATAAAGACAGGCTTGTACACATGGAGAACAAACAAACAAGCATGTATGGAGTCTACACCTGAGCCAGGTGAAGACAGAAAGGAAGATATCAGAATTGGACTAAGGCAAAGAGGATGAGCTTCCTATGGCTCAGGTTATTTTATATCATGATCTGAACCCCCTCATGCAGCTTTTTCATAGATACTTTATATTTACTAAAGCTCGTGATAATGATAATTAATGCCATGATATTTGATTACATGAGTGCTCAATTTCTGTTGTTATTTTACTTGTACAAATCATGAAAGACAAGATACACATATAGGATTGGAAGGAATTTCCTATTTTTTCAATTTTGTAGCTATTAAACATATTTTACTCTTTTAGTACCTGATACTTTAATGAATAAATGGACCCATTGAAAATGTTAGACCTATTTTCTAGAAGCATATAGAAGGTTTTATATAAATAAGTAAAAAGGAGATGACATAGGAATGGAAATAATAATTTATTAATGTTTGATAAATTAATGTAGTTCTTCATTTCCTTTATACAATCACTTTGTTCAATGCTTAATTTTAAAACAGAGCTATACAGAATGTTCTATTGAATTCCTGTAGTAGCAAACATACATCTATCCAATAATATCATCAATAGCAAACATAATGAAAATTTGGTACTAGTAATTGACATTGGTTTCCAAGTTCTACTTGCCCTTATTCTGAAATGTAAATAGTCTAAAACACTTATCTTCTACTCTAAGGAATCTGAAGGTGAAAGAAGAGTGAAGTCCTTTTTGAAGAGCTAAGCTAATTAAAAGTGGTTGTTCTCCCTGGTTGTTTCCAGACGAAAGACTCATGACAAAACCATAGACAACAGAGGAGACATGCTCAATCCTGCCCAATTCTGTTCCATCTTTGTATTAGTGTGGGTAGACTAGAGAAACAAATCCATAGAAACTTGTATGTGTATAATAAAGAGTTTTATATACAGGATAATTGTATATTTAAAAAAACCAATCAACTCAGTCCAGTCCAAGCCCATAGGTCTGATATTAGTCCATATATCCAATACCAATCTATAAAGTCCTCTTCAGACTCACGAAACACATGCAATGATGCCAAATGCAGGATGATCAAAGGCCAAATGGGTAGAAAGTCTTTGGATCCAGTGGCATCGTAAGCATCTCAGCACTGGCAGGAGTCTCTACATGGCTTCTCCAGCTTCAGAGGTCTGGTTGCTTCAGGATAGGTCCATGTGACTTCTCCAGGTCAGGGCACTAGCTTAGTTCCATGTGTCTTGTCAGCTGCAATGTCTCCCAGGGGGTTGGTAGAGAAAGAGCAATGTCTCCTGTCTCCAATGAGGAAAATACAGAAGTTCCCAGAATTCTCAGGAGCAGGCCATGCCCACACAGAAGCCTCACTGGTTATATCCTGATTGGCAGGCCAGACTCCACCCCTACACTCATAATCCTCTCAAACTGGCACCAGATTATGTAACTACCACAGACCGCCTCTTGTCAATTTGACATTTTCACATAACTCTTTAGCCATATATAATTTTCAAACAAACAATAATGAAATCAGATCTGGACCTAAAAGGATAAAACTAAAATGCATATAATTCAATATGTCCCATATTTAAACACAACATTGTATAAGTGAACAAAACAGAAATATCCTATACCTAACAATGGTAGTTAAGTAACACCTTCCCCTTAATCCTATACTCCTATGCATATATTGCAGCACCTATGAAAGTTTGGAAACTAACCACATCATGCCTTTATCCTCCCAATTTGGGGTATCCAATTTCTAGACTGCCCACTTACATCAACTCAGTGCTCTGAAGAGACAATGGTATCCTTTGACTTTAAGAATCTTCATTCCAGTTGTAACTTCGTGAAGTCTGCATCCGTAAGTAAAGTCAAATCAGGACAGGCCATCCATAAAGTTGCAGCAATATGCACCAGGTCACGGGCTCAAAAATCTTCGCTCCATCTCTTCGGGTTCTGGTCAACTCAATGTGGGCTGCCTCACTTAGCCCCTTCCCCCAGGGTGCCCATTGGTCGCCTTGCCTTTAGACCAATCCTCTCAAATTGGCACCAGATTATGTAACTACCACAGTCTTCAAAATGTTTGAGTCTATTTTCTGGGGTCATTGCCTATTTTTAGCATCCTGTGGCATATGGATTTACCTTCTGGCACATTAAACTATATTCCATTTAATGTCTATTGTAATCCACAGAGTTTTTATTGTTCAGTTTTTGGAAGTAGATAGTCAAACCTTATTTCCTAATCTATCTTAGTCTGGAAACTATATTAATTGAAATGTGTGCACCATGATGACCAGCTGGTATTTAGATCTTTGGTCTGGATTTCGGCATTAAGAGCAAAACCCAGGCCATCCCAGCTCCACAAACTGACAGATGGGTGGTGACGCCTGGTAATAGGCCCTCGTATCTTTACTGTTCATGCTTCTCAAACTCCCGGGATAAAAGTAGTGGCATGAGCAACAGATTCGTGAATCACTATCATTGTTCAGACAATCCTTACTCCTCTGAAAACCCAGCTCTGCACTCACACCCACATTTTAAGACAAAGACCCTGGTGACCATGTTAGTTATGTGCTTGCATGCTAATGGAAATGTCTGTAGCTCTAAACTGCCCGTCAGTCTCACGGAGAAAGATGTGGCAGTCTGTTTCTGTAAACATTACAGTTTGGGAAACAATTTGGGGGCAGTTCTCTAGGTTCACCATTAGACCAGTCAGCTGGAAAGCAACAAAATCCATTTAAAATGCTGTGTACAATAGCCAACCTGGGGGCTCCATGGATTTGGCTCATGGTTGCTATTGTTGTTAGGTGTCATCAAGTCAATTCCAATCACAGTGACCCCATTCCCAACAGAACAAAACACTCTCCAGCCCCACGCCACCCAGCGACCAATGCTAGGCTTGAGCCCATAGTTGTAGCAACTGTGTCAGTCAGTCTTGTGAAGGACCACCGTCTTCTTGGCTGGCCCTCCATTGTATCAAGTATAATGTCCTGCTCCAATATGACCAAAGTAAGTATGATGAAATCTTGACAATTTTGCCTCTAAGGAGTACTGTGGCCTTACAGATCAGTTCATCCTTTTACAAGGCCCAAGGCACTTGCACTATTCTGCTCCAGAACTATTCAAATGCCTCAGTCGTTCTTTGGTCTTCTCTATTCGGTGCCCAACGTTCACATGCATGTGAGGAAAAGGACAGTTCCATGGCTCGAGTCAAGCTTACCTTATTCCTCAAGTTAATAAGTAACCTCGAAAGAGGTTTGTGCAGCAGACTCATCAAATGCAAGGCTAGTTTGAGCTATTGACTACCGTTTCCATGAGAATTGACATACATTTTTATCATGATGTTGCCTACTGGTCAGGGTTTATGTGTGGGGATTTAGGTTTTATTTATGCTGAGTTGAAATCCATACTGAAGAACAATCCTGGATCCATAGTTGGTTTTGATCCACATAGTGAAATGTCTTTGCATAATCAATAAAACATAAGTAAACATTTTTCTGGTGTTCTCTGCCTTAAACCAAAATCTATATGATGTGACCTTGAATTTCTGGCAGGTCCCTGTCAATGTATTGTTAGTTGCTTTTCAGCAAAATTTTACCTTCATGTGATTTCGATGATGTTGTTCTATAATATCTGCATTCTGTGAGGTCACCTTTCTTTGAGATAGGTACATATATAAATCTTTTCCAGTCAGTTGGCCAAATAGTTATCTTCCAAATTTCCTTTCATAGACTGCTGCCATTGTTTCATAAACTTGTGAAACATTTCAATTGATCTTCAGTAACTCCCTGGAGCTTTGTTTTTATCTAATTCCTTCAGTTCAGCTTAAATGTCTTCCTTCCATACTCTCTGTCCTGAGTCTATGTTACCCTTTGAAATGGTCAAGTGTCAGCTAGGACTTGTAGGCACAGTGATTCTACGTATTCTTTCCATCTTCTTTTGATGCTTGCTGCCACATTCAATATTCATCTCAGAGAGCCTTTCCGTGTTGTAAATTGTGGCAAACATACCATAATAGAACAACAAAAACATTTGAATAAATTATTTATATCTGAAATCTAGTGTACATAACAGTAGCTAAAAACGGGAATATTTATTTTGTCTTGTTTCATACCGAAATGATAGGGTTGTCTTCAATATTTTCAGTATTAGGTAAACTGTTTGGGAATTTAAATTAAGTTAATTTAATATTCTTCCATTAAACAATTACTATATGTTTGTTCTAAGCTTAAAGTCTCTTCTAAGAATACTTTTTTGCTTGATGAATGTCAATATAAATTATTTTTTAGAAATATTTTAACTTATAGATAAAATAACTGAATACGTTTATTCCCTAGGGATTTAGAATATAAAATATCTACTTTTATTTGTAGTGCTCAAATGATTTTTAACTGAAGATCCTAGATCATTTGAATAGAGATGGAAAATCTTGCTATCCTCCATTTGTGGAAATTCTCCTGTTCATCGCACAATTCACTTAGTCCAATTCCTGAGTGGTTAGTAAGGCTCAGTCTCTATATTGTTCACAGACCTTATATTGAATCTTTGTAGATTGCAGGGCTTGACAGGGACAAATAACTACCACCACTCTCTAGCCTTTAATTTAAACCAGTTGAGAAATTAAATTTCACAATAAGAACAGGGAAGCTAAAATATCACTAAATTACTGATAATAGGCATGTTGAAGAATATCGCTTTTATTCTGTGATATACCCAAGGCAGGCATGTAGATTTGTGAGAGCTGGTTGAGCAGATTCTGCAGACTCTGCACAGAGACATCATGTTGGCAGTTTGAAATCAGTGGGAGAGTGCAGACACACAGGAAGTGCTAAGTGCCACAGAGAAGCCCCCACCCCACCCCCCCTCCCCCGACTGGAGAGATGGGTGGTACACAGGTAACATCTCATAGTCATCTGAAGAAAATCTTAGTCCAAATGCTAAATCCCAGGGTGACCTAGTCAGTCCCTGACATTCAGAGCCAGGGGATGCCCTCCCCACACCTGGAGATGCTTTCTCTGTTATAGCTTAATCATAAGAAGAAGTTGGGAGGAAGCACCGACTCTGCCTTATTTTCCAAAACTGTTTGTATAAAGTGTTATCTTCTTGAGATATTTGTAAAAGTCCCATATTTGTATATAAACAAAATCCTATTTTTAAGTATTTGAAGGCATAATTCTCATTAGAAAATTAATCCTCTTTTAAGTTAAAATCTAAACATACTGGCTGAAATAGAATTATCTTGTGCTAATTTAACTACAAGTCCAAAGGAATCATGCCCATTGCCATTGAATTAATTCTGACTCATCGGGACCTGAGAGGACAAAGTCGAGCTGTAAGTCTTTATGGGAGCCGAAAGCCTCAGCTTTCTTTCGAAGAGTGAACACCGCCTTCAGACTGCTGACCATGTGGCTGGCAGCACAATACTTAATCCACGTTCCCGCCAGGGCTTTTTGCATAATTTATTGCAGTTGTTGTTAGGCACCATCCAGCCAGTTCCCACTTACAACAGCCCTGTGCATGAACGAATGAAACGTCCTGGCTGTGCCATCCTAGTAATCCTAGTTATGTTTGAGACCACTGTAGCAGCCACAGTGACAGTTCACCTCCTGCGGAGTCTGCCTGCTTTTGCTGCCATTGCAAGGGATTCGTTTCTCCTGACAACATGCCCAATGCACGTGAGACAGAGCCTCCCCATCCGCTCTCTGAAAGAAGAGTCTGACTGTATTTTTAAGAAAGATTTATTTGTTCTTCTGGCAGTCATTGCCAATTTCTTATTGCATGTTTACTCTTTGGCATCAAGGGCCTTTCAGGGTTGCATGATGGATTTCTCTCTCTGAAAGGAGTAATTTGATTCCTTCTTGGTCTCTGAAGTTATTTTGGTCTGATGCAGACATTCATGAGCAATGATTTCAAAGAACTAAAGAGTTAATGAGACGCAGAACTATTGGACGCAGTGGTCACATGAAAACAGCATTGAAAAGCAATTCATTCCAAACACACACAATCTTAGGACCTAGTGATTCAGGTTGTCCAAAAACCATTGCAGAGGAGCGGTCTGTTGGACGGTGGCTTGGGTTGCACCTGATTAAAGGTGGACTGACATATCAGATCACTTGAGGCCTGAAGAGTGCTTCCTTACCCAAATCACCTTGACGTTCACATGCCTGAGCTGGTTAATGAAGGGTCCAATAAGCCTGTTCCAACTGCTATCCTTCTCGGGACACATTTGCTCCACACACACGCTTACCCAGTTTCTTTAACTCAGGTCTGAGATTACTTCCTTATTCTGATCGTGGGGTCGAGAGCATATGTAAATGCTTCATTAGTAAGCCCATCCTAAAATTACAAAGCTAGCACAAAGCAGAATAAGTAATAATAGCTTTAGGCAAAACAAATGTTTTACAGTAAATGTATCAACATCCCATCTCCTGGTTTCCAAACACACATTCTATAGTTCATTTAATTTGAAAGTGTATTTCTTATGAGCAGTTTTTGTTGCTATCAACACATTTTAATAGTGCCATATTTGCGGCAACATGTTTTGTAGCTGTGATTTCAGTTCATTGACAGTCATCATTGTTAAAGAAGCTTGCCGGGCACTTGGGTTTCTGTTTGTTTGTTTGTTTGTTTTTAAAGGAAAGACTGCAGTTTAGTAACTCCAAAGACTGTGAGAGTCAATTTTTCAAAACTTACATATGGTTTTTAAAAAAAAGCTAATTATACTCTTCGGGTTTAGATATTTAAACATTTAAAATTGTGCCCGTTTCTTAGTTTATCAAGAAATACAGAAAATAATAAAATAGGTATATGGTACTAATGTCTCAGATTTCACAGCTGTCTGCCACATTTCCCTTAGAATGCTTTGTTTCTTCCTGGGGCGCGCACACACACACACACACACACACACACACACACACAGCAAAGCCTCCCAGGCCCTTCGCCTACCATCTGGTCTCTCTCTGCTTCCTTCTTGTACATTTCCCTGTACATGTTTTATGCATCTTTAATATATATTCATGAACATTTAGCTGTTAAACAAAAGGTCAGTAGTTTGACCTCACTAGTCACTCCATGGGAGAACCATCTGGCCGGCCTTTGCCTTACAAACTACAGTCTTGTATTGTTATGAGTCAGAATCTACTTGAAAAAGAATAGGGTATATGTGTTTATAGAATTTATACAAATGTATAGTTTATAAGTTTTAAAATGATATATTTTTCTTCTCTTTTTCAGTAGATACAGAATATAGAAAGTGAAAATGAAATTAATATTTTTCTGTTTGTTATGATCTGATTCTGCTCGAGAATAATCATTTATTGCCCAGGAAACATTGGCAATAAAAAGAATTTAGGAATTATGTTATACAAGGGCTCTCTTAGGGCACTTGATTAAGTGCTAGTTGCTAGTCAAAAGTTTGTAGTTTGAATCCACCCAGAAACTCTGCAAGAGAAATATACTGTATCGTGGGATACAGTAGCTCTACTGTATCCCATGAAGCTGCTCTAAGACGAAATTCGAATATGGCACTCAACAAAAATGTAGAGAAGACATTCTAATAAGTTTACTTGCAGAAGGAACTATTGGTTAAAATGTACATATATTACTTGGACACACATGAACTCACACATATACAGAAAGATGCAGAAATAGGGAAAGAAGCAGCAAGGTAGAGTGCAGGAAGGAGGTAGGCAATTTAAAGTAAACAGTATTAAATGATATGAGAATTTAGTAGACAAAAGGAAAGAACCCGTGGGGAAATTTGCGGACTAGCTCAGGTGCCTGTATATTTTCTTCTCAGGCGTTGTGTGTTTCTAGATGTTCCTTTGAGATGAAGCACTAACTCTGGAAAGAAAGTCGAAGCCGTATCCTAGAAGCCTGATTGTTGAGTACCTTTGCTGATGTGGTATTTATTAACCCCGAACCCTCTTACTTCCCCTCCTTTACCTCTTGATTGTTGCTAGTTTTCATTACCAAGTGTTTGACATTTGTCTACTGTTCCTCTAGTAATCATTCATCCAGCTCTTCAGACTAAATTCTGAACTTTAGCAGATACATATGATTGCCTCAGTTCTTTTCCTGCAGTTTCTGCAACGCTGACACTTTTTAACTTGATCCTTTGTTGACTAAATTACATTGGAAAGTGTATTTTATTATGAAAATTTTCAAGATACCTGGTGATCTAGAATTCTTAGATCCTTGAGAATTTCTGTTAATTGCCTCTCTACCTGAAGGATAACTTTGCAGTTTCTAAATTCTCTGGTAATGTATTTTTCCTTCCAATTTTATAGACCTAATTGAATATTGATCTAATGTTTTCATGATATCTTTCCTTTTATCTTCTGGTTTCGGTGTTTATTACATGCGTTGAGTCCTTGATGTTTGCAACTATCTTTTCTATTTGCTTTAGACTTGAAGAAGAACTTGTCTAGGCATGAAATTCTCAGGTCACTGGTTTTGTATTGGTTCGGGGATTTTTTCAACAGAACTTTCTGTACATCGCTGTTCCATCTTGTGCTGGTTTGCATTACTCTGGAGAAATTTGAGACCAACCTTTTGACCCCCGCTTTAACTTACCTTGAATTATCTCCTTAGATATCTATCTCTTGAAGTGTTGCATATTTTAGTGACAATCATTTATGATTTTATTGAAACCCACTGTGTAGTCTAAATAGCTAAATTTGTTCATTTGCTCATTTCAGAGAAATTCTCTCCAATATATTTTAATGTTCCATAACAACAGTTTATTGTTATGACCTTAGGTGAGTATGAAATATCATTTTTGTTTTTCTTTTAATTCTTCATTTTTTTAAAACAGTTTCATTGACATGTAACCCACTTATCAAAAACCTCAGTAGCTCAATCGTAGCAAGAAGAGTAGTACAATCCTTACCACCATCAGTAGCTCAATCGTAGCAAGAAGAGCGGTACAATCCTTACCACAGTCAGTAGCTCAATCGTAGCAAGAAGAGCGGTACAATCCTTACCACAGTCAGTAGCTCAATCGTAGCAAGAAGAGCAGTACAATGCTTACCACAGTCAGTAGCTCAATCGTAGCAAGAAGAGCAGTACAATGCTTACCACAGTCAGTAGCTCAATCGTAGCAAGAAGAGCGGTACAATCCTTACCACAGTCAGTGGTAGAATAGTCTGTTCTTTTTGAGCGCCTTGCTATTGGCTCCCATTTCCCCTTCGCCTCCCCACCATGCAGTCATCGCATTAATGTCCCGATCTCAATGTTGACCCATTTCAAAGGTATTCTAGTTTTTTAATGTTTTCTACTTTCTTTTCAATTGAGATTTTCTTCTATTGTATTTCATTTCTATTGTTAGTTTTGTTGTTGTTGTTTGCTTTTCTGTATAGGAAAACCCGCATAAGTAAGTCATCCTTGTGTTTCCTGTTGTCTGCTCTCTAGTTCCCATACTCAGTACTACCTTTAGACTTAAGCATGAAGGACCTCTGTCCTGAGCCCCGCATTCTAGACTCCATTTCTGACTGCAGTATGGACCAAATTCCGATGTCCATTCCAGGTCTTTATCTGGATCTCACTGCAGTATTGGGACGCTGGACTTTGAAAAGCATTGGCACTAAACCCATGCTAGCGTCTTGCTATGACCTGTTTTCCTGAGTGGCAGGCTAACCCATTTATATGCCATTACTTCTTTTTGTTTTCAAGGAGGTTTTCAGGGACTGTGAACAGAGCTTTGAACTATGGGCTGAATCTCAGCACATGTGTACTTGAGGTTCCTTGTGGTTTAGGGAAGGGTTGGTATATGAAAACATAAGTGGTTATGCAAACATGAGTCCTTGATTAGGGTCAGGGGGCCAGGAATTGGTGTTCTTCACTGTTATATTCTTTATCTTTTTATTTTATTTTTTACAATGCAACTCTTTAGCAAAGCTCATATTTGAGGTCTAATTTTTTTAGAACTTTTTATTTTTAGATTGTGATTTATAAGAATGACAATTACTCATGCATATACATATATAATATTTTTATTGGGGGCTCATACAACTATCACAATTCATACATCCATTGTGCCAAGCTCATTTGTATATTTGTTGCCATCATCATTTTCTAAACATTTTCTTTCTACTTGAGCCCTTGGTATCAGCTCCTCATTTTCCCCTCCCTCTCCTACCCTCCTTCCCTCATGAATCCCTGATAATTTATAAATTATTATTAATTTTTCATGTCTTACACTGACCTATGTCTCCCTTCACCCACTTTTCTGTTGTCAATCCCCCAGGGGGGGTTATATGTAGATCATTGTGATAGCTTCCCCCTTTCTGCCCACCTCTGTTTCCTTTACCCTTCTGGTATCCTTACTCTCATTATTGGTCCTGAGGGGTTTATGTGGCTTGGATTCCCTGTGTTTCCAGCTCTTAGCTGTACCAGTGTACATTTGAGGTCTAATTTTTTTATTTAATTTTATTTTTTGTTAAATACTTTTATTGAGGGCTCTTACATCTCTTATCACAATCAATACATTGATCCATGGTGTCCAGCACATTTGCATATATGCTGCCCTCATCATTTTCAAAGCATTCTCTTCCCACTTGAGCCCCTGATGTCAGCCCTCCCTTTCTTCCCTGTCCCTCCCCCGCCCACCCTCCCTCATGAATCCTTGATACGTTATAGATTATTATTTTCATAGCTTACATCGTCCTCCATCACCTGTCACCCACTTTTTCATTGTTCACCCCCTGGAATGGGTTTGTAGATTTATCCTTGTGATTGATTCTACCTTTCTCCCCATATCATCTCCTAATCCTCCTGGTATCTCCACTCTCATTGTTGGCCCTGAGGGGTTTATCAATCCTAGGTTCCCTGTGTTTGGGGCTCTTGTCTATAGTAGTATGCATGTTTTGGTCTAATCTGATTTATAAGGTAGAATTGAAGTCAAGATGATGGGGAGAAGGAAAAACCAAAGAACTAGAGGAAAGTTGAGTTTCATCGGGGCTACACCACACCCTGACTAACTCATGTGGGGATGTCCAATTGTATACAGATGTGCATTGGGTCTCCACCCCGCACCTTCAAATTGGGTAATATTTTGGTTTGGGTCTTAGATGCCTGATATCTGATGCCATCGACACCTCATGGTCAGACAAGCTGGTGTGCTTCTTCCATGTGGGCTTTGTTTCTTCTCAGCTAGATGGCCGCTTGTTCAAGCCTTTAAGACTCCAGATGCTATATGTTTTGATTGCCTGGCACCATCAGCTTTCTTCACCACATTTATTTATGCACTCATTTTGTTTTCATTGATTGTGTTGGGAAGGTGAACATCACAGAATTCCAAATTATTAGAACAAAGTGCTACATTTAGTAATACTGAGTTGTCTACTGCTTCTATATTCAACCCTGGCCAGCTACGGCATTTTAATCAAGGTCAATATGTAAAGGAAGTAGTATTAAAAATATGTGAATTTTAAAATTATTTGCTTGAATTTCCTGCGTTTGATATAGAGATACAGTATTTTATTCTTGCCTCAGGCCCTGAAGATGGGAGGGGCAGGGCTGGCTGGAATCTCTAGTTTTACTTTCTGAAAATACCATGAATATGTAGAAATTCTCTTCTATGTCAATAACTTAATTTGTAGGCATGTGTATTCCCTACATTACTTTTTGCAGGTTACTTGTTAGTTTGATCATTAGTATAATATTTTCTGTCATTTTTGTTTTGTTTATTTTTCTTTTCATTGACTTGTCAATTCTATTGTGTTTTTGTTTCATTTATTAAACTTTCTAGCATGCAAGGCACTCAGAAAATTCAGTTCTTTTTCCTTCTAAACCAAGTAGTTCACCTAATTTTCACTGTATGTGTTCCATTGTTTCAATCTCCCCACTCTAGCCCACTTGCTAAATTATTTTTAACAGAATCTTCCTGCCAAATATCATCAACTTGCTTGTTTAGTATTTAAACAATTTTACTCAAGTCTCTCATTGAGTCTGAGGATCTGAAGTAATGTGGGTGATTTTCCTTAGCATGTGTTTATCATGTATGATGACAGAGAGAAGTCACAGTGTGAAGATAACCCCACTTGACATTGTAGTTTGAAGGCTTGAGGTGAGGGAAGGTGGCCTAGGATACTGTGGAGTGAAACTTGAATCTCTCTCTCTCTCTCTCTCTCTCTCTCTCTCTCTCTCTCTCTCTCTCTCAATCTCTCTCTCTCTCTCTCTCTCTCTCTCTCTCTCTCTCTCTCTCTCTCTCTCATGCTCTCTCTCTTATTGTCATCATTGGTGTTGTTAGGTGCCTTCCAGTCAGTTCCCATCCAGAACCACCCTGTACACAGCAGAACAAAGTACTGCCCAGCCCTGCTCCATCCTCACATTTGTTCTTGTACTTGAACCCATTGTTGCAGCCACTGTATCAATCCATCTCCTTCAGGACCTACCTCTTTTTCACGGCTTTTCCCAAAATGATGTGTTTCTCCAGGGACTAAGCTCTTCTGACAATATTTCCAAAGGATATAAGAGCACATCTCCCTATCCATGCCTCAAAGGAACACTCTGACCATACTTGTTCCCAGACCGACTTGTTTGTCTTTTAGCAGTCAGTGCACGCTCAATATTCTTCACCAGACCCAGAGTTCAAATGCATCCATTCTTCTTTGATAATCCTAATTCAATGTCCAACTTCCACAAGCATATACGACAATGGAAAATACCATAACTTGGATAAGGTTCACCTTAGTCCTCAAAGCAATATCCTTGCTTTTCATACCTAAAAAGATCTTATATTCACCTCATGCAACTCCTCTTTGACCTCTTGATTCCATAAGCATTGATTCTGCATAAAAGCAAAAGTTCAAACGTTTCTCCATTTATCATGGTGCTATCCACCGGTCCAGTTGTGAGAACGTTCAATTCTTGACTTTCAGTTGTAATCCATTGAAGGCCCCAACATCCTGGACTTTCAGCAGGTGCTTCAAGTCCTCTTCCCTTTCAGCAAGCAGGCCGTGCCATTTGTATAATGCAGACCGTTGATAAGCTTCCTCCAAAGGTGATGCCGCATTCTTCTTAATATATTCCGCATTCTCTGATTATTTGTTCAGCATGCATATTAAGTAAACATGTTGAGAGGATGTAACCTGATGCACACCTTTCCTGATTTTAAACCAGGCAGTGTCCCCTTGTTCTGTTTGCACAACTGCCTCTTCATCCTTACACACGTTATGCATCAGCACAATGAAGTGTTCTAGACTACCCATTTTCTCAAGGTTATCCATAGTTTGTTATGATCTACACAGTCGAATGTTTTGGCACAGTCAATAAAACATAAATAAGCATCTCTCTGTAATGTTGTGCACTGAGCCGAGACCCATCTGACATCAGCAATGGTGCCCCTTGTTCCACATCCTCTTCTGAGTCTGGCCTGAACGTCTGGCAGCTCCCCCTCAATGTGCTGCGAGAGCCCTTGTCTGAGGGGCTTCAGCACAATTTTACTTCCATGTGATACAATGACACTTTTCTATAGTTTGGGCATTTTGTTTGGTCACCTTTATTTGGAATATACACAAATAAGGGCCTCTTCTCCTTAAATGGACAGCAGCTTAGGTGACTACCACAGCTTCTTCCAAATGTCCTGGAGTAGAGGAGCAAGGGCTCACAGGGCTTCATCAGCTTGTAGAAGCACGTTGATTGGTATTTCACTTCTTCCTGGAGCCTTGTTTTTGCTTACTACTTTCATGGCAACTTGTACTTCTTCCTGGAGCCTTGTTTTTGCTTACTACTTTCATGGCAACTTGTACTTCTTCCTGAAGCCTTGTTTTTGCTTACTACTTTCATGGCAACTTGTACTTCTTCCTTAAGGGCCATTGCTAGCTCCTAAAATGGCATAATCTTAGCTAGTTCTTTTTAGAAAATGCCTCTTTGTATTCTTTCTATCTTCTTTTGATGTTTCCTGTATCATTCAATATTTTGCCCATAGAATCATTTAATATTTCAACTTGAGGCTTGAATTTTTTCTTGAATTATTTCCAATTAAGATATGTTGAGCATTTCCTCCCTTTTTACTTTTCTAACTGTAGATTTTTGGATATTTCATTATGACTTTGGACTTTATCTTCTTCAGTTGCCCTTGAAATGTTCTGTTCAGCTCTTTGTCTTCATTTCTTACATTTGTGTTATTACTATCCAATTAAGAGACATTCAATTGTGTCTCTTATTTTTTTCTTAGTCTTTTTTTAATGACCTTTTAATTTCTTCATGACTCATGCTTACCCTGCCACCCCACAGTTCATCGGGTCTTCATTAATTAGTGTTCATGGTGTAAACTCTGTTTTTTTCAATTATTCTCAAATTTCAGGTTGTATCAATTCAAGTTTGTATTATGGGTCTTGTCAACTTGTTTCATTTTTTGTTTTCATCACCTTCAACCAGTACAGGCCTGTCAGTAATTGATTGTCTCTCCCACAGTCAGATATTGTTCTGATTTTAGATATTGATATTGAGGTTCTCCATCATCTCTTCCCACAGATAAGGCTAGCTTCATTTCTGTGTAGTCTGTGTATGGGGAATTCTGTGTATACAGTCACTTTTTTCATTGCTGAAACAAAAGTGTTTGCTGTGAATTCATTGATATAGCAAAATTCTACAAATACACCTATATTATAAAATTACATATTTATATAATCTATGTTTCTCTATATCTAAATGTTTTCATTCTTCGTTTTTCCTTTCCTACTGCTCTACTATCATGCTTACTTACCCATGTTTCACCTCTCAGTAGTTCCACTCAGACACTTTTCGATTGATAAAACACTCTCAGGAGCTCTATACCCGCCTCACTGTCCTTTATATAACCCTCGCTGTTCCCCTGCCCCTGTCATTTTTGGCTCAACTCTCCCCTCCCCTAGTCCTTCCCCTCCTATGCCCACCCCCCACCCCAACCAGCAGTCCTATGGCTGTCTCCATGGGGCTGCTTATCCTACCTATCTTTTATAGATAGATACCAAAAGAAAATCAATCAATAAAATAATTTAAAGATAAATAAATAAAATTAAAAAGGAGAAGGACCATACAAATAGTTCCAAGTCTAACGTGTACCCTGACCCAGATGATGAGTATCTCTCTGTTAAATAGTCAGCAGGACCTGTTATAATCCCTCTGCCCAATTCCTTCTTCTTTCAGGGATCAATATCCCGGGACCCCCTTACCTAACAGCACTTCTTATACCCTTTTAAACCTCAGCCTTCGTGTCTGAAGGTATGCATCCTACAGTTCCCTATTTCTCTTCCCATAGTCAGGGTTGGAGCAGTCTAGTGCCTTCCCCCTTCCATCACCCCCTCAGTCCATTACACCTTTAGACTTTCTCCTCTTGTGACAAACCCACAACCAGATTGGGTGAGGTGCCAAGTGCTGCCCCCAGAGCCAGAGTCCACAATCAGGATTTCTGGGAGACTTTGAAGCTCCACTTCCATCACCGGTCTGTTGCACTCTCCTCTTGGTTTGTCCAAGTGTGCATAAATGCACACTTCTTGCCGTAATCATTTTCTCCTGTTATACACCCGTTATAAATTTTCTTTATAATTTTTCTTTAGTCGTTCCTTCCAAAAGAGCTAATTTACCAACACAATGATTTACTTAGTACTCTCTTTAGTTTTTAACAAAACTTGCTTAAATACACTTCCACTTACGGAAAAAGAGCTTTAAAGAAAAGACCTAATTATAAAATAATACAATGTGATTTCTCAATATTGCTGGATCATTTTTCTTCTATCAAACAATTATTATCACTCTGGTTTATCCATCCTCTATCAATAGTGTTTAGTATATTTCTACAATATATGGTCCAACCTAAGTATTACTCGGTCCCAACACATTGGCATTATTTGTTAAGTAATTCTTTAAAGTAATGTTTGATAGACTACTGCACGCTATGCACAGTCACGTGTCACAAGCATTTTTTGAGATTGAAAGGATGATTTGTTTTGTTTCTTTGATAATATATATTAAATTTGAACTATTTATTTATTTATTTTTCAATTAGAGGCATACAGGAATTGCCTGTTAAAACAGTTAATGTATAAAGAAGTGGACAAATTGTAATGTATCCTGAGATACGCATGTCACAGTCTGGGGATGATAGTCATGTATATATAGCATCCTACGTGTGTTAAAACATTGAGAAGGCAGAGCATAGGTAATTTCAAAGAGAAATTGACCATCTGGGAAGTAGGATGTCTTCTGTTAACCTGCTGCTTAGAAAATAATAATTAGAAATTTTAATTTAAGAAAGATTTGTTCAAATAATCTTTATAAATATACAGAGACTAACTTTATAATGACTTAATGTAATAATACTGAGTCTCTTAAAACATAAATTTCAAAATGGAGTTCTGTGAACTATATATCATCTATAAACAGATTTGGTTTGGCTGACACAGTGACTTTTTATTAGACAAGAGTTTTAATAAAATTACATTCTCTTCTCATTAACATCTGTCCTTCTGAAAATCTTTTGAAAATAATAATAAGTTATATATATATAAATAATAAGTTATATATAATTTTAAGAAGAATAAGAAGCCCAGGACATTTCATTGGGTTCATTTAGAAATTCTGTCATCCAAGAAGCTGTTGTTCACACAGAATGAGGGGAAACTGGATTGTTTTACTCAGAATCAACTTGATGGAGATGAGTTTGGTTCTTGGTTTGGAGTGGTGTAAATTTCAGAACCGTGTTATTCAAGGCTGTATCATTTCTCCATATATATTAAATCTGCCAATCATTAGGCTGATAAATAATCTTAGAATCTGTGCTATCTGTAGAAGACCCTGGCTTGACCTCTCTCCTGGAACTCGCCATCACCTCATATGCGTGAGACTTGTCTTACGTACATTGGCCAAGCTATCAGGAGTGAGCAATCCCTGAAGAAGGAAATCGTACTTGCTAACGTCAAAGGGTGGTGGGAGTGAAAAAAAAAGGCAGGCTGTGAAGAGATGGACTGACACAGTGGCTACAGAACGGCTCAAACAGAACCACTGTGAGAATGGCACAGGCCTGGGCAGGGATTCACTGTTATGTGTAGCGTTGCTGTGAGTCAGAACTGACTCAAAGGCAATTAACAACAGCATGACATCAGAGGGAAGAATCATTAATTATTGGAAATATGCAATGATAATTTCACTTGATGCAGGAAAAGAATACGTGAAGCAATTGCTGTTGGTGGTTAAAGGCTATAGCATTCAATATGAATTGTGCTTCAGCATAGAGAAAACTAAATTCCACAGAACTCAACCAACACGCCCACACCACTATAAACAGAAAAGGTTTAAGTTGTCAAAGATTTCATTTTACTTCTGTCCTGATCAACAACCATTGAAGCAACAGTCAACAAATTAGGAAGTGAATTCTGGTGGGAAAATCTGGAAAAAGGGTTGAAAAGTATATATGCCAGTTTGAGGACTAAGGTGCACATGATTTTTCAAGCCATGGTATTTTCAGTCACTTCTTATGCACGTGAAAACTTGGTAACATATAAATAAGACCAAGGGCTAAGTGATGCCTTTGAATGATCAGGTGGGTGGAGAATATGAAACATACCAGGGATTGTCAAAAGGATGCACACATCTATCTTGACAGGGCACACAGAGTGCTCTTTAGAAGCAAGGACAGTGAAACTCCATCTCATGGACTTTGGACCTACGGCTAGGAAGGGCCAGTCTGCGGAGAAGGAAAACAAGCTATGAAAAGTGAAGTATGGGAGGAAACGAGGAAGAACTCAAAAAGATGGGTTGGAATAGTGACTATGAAAATTGACTCAAAAGTAACAACTGTGAGGGTGGTGCGTGTCCGTCAGTGTTTAATTCTGTTCTACACAGGTCACTATGAGTTGGAATCTACGCAGAGACATCTAACAAAAGCAAATGGCTCAAGAGAACGTGTTATTTTGATATAAAATCAATTATTTATGAATTTTGCTTTAAAAACTTAATAAATACAACAATGATCTGAAGAGAGAATGCATTTTAGATCATTTAGCCAAGTGCAATAGACTATATGTAATTTTGACCACAGGAGACTTCCATAAGCAAGCGAGCTCCGGTGCAGTAGTGGGATAGTAGGCTATATGCTGAGCTGCTAACTACTGTGCCAGCCACTCAATTGCACCGTTATTCTGAAGGTTAATGATGATGAGATTCTCTCCTTCCATGAAGTTTTAAAATCTCTGAAACCTAAAGGGTTAGTTTTACTCTGCCCTACAGGATTTTGATGTGCAGAATCAACTCGATATATATATATGAAGATATATATATATGAAGATAAACTACAAAGGCAAATTAAACTCACTCCCATGGAGTTGATTCTGACTCTTAGAGACCCCAGAGAAAATAAACCATGAATTTCAAGTGATTACCAAGGGTACAGTATATATTTACAGAGTTGAAAATATTATATAAAATAGGCATTAGTATTACAATATTTGACATTGGATTTATTAAATGCACTTATTTTACTTTTATTATGTAAAAGGCCATTAATAATGCAAATCCCAAACTGGGCTAAGCCTACAGTTTTCAAGTTGACTGCTTTTAACTTTTTAATAGATTAGGAAGTTATTCAAAATGTTGCTTCTCTTTCTACCTTATAATGAAAATGTGTATTTATAGTGCTTCCTTATGCAGTTTCATTTGAAATAAAAAACAGGAATAGCTTTTGCTATGAATAATATGAATGGTCTGTCCTCTAAGGTAATAAATGCACATTGAAATCTTTCAGGAAATAGGAAACAGAATGTGAGCTCTGAAAGATCAATTTCCAAACTCCCCTAAGTTTTAAATGGCTGTTGGCTCTCTATAGTAAAGACATTCATTGTTTTCAAATTGATGTGTAATTTATTTTTCTAAAATATCTCTGGAGCCCCATGACAGTAAAGACTTATGCTTGGAAAGTCTACTATACAGGAATTCCAAATTTTAAATGATCTTTTTCTCTTTCATCTCATATGTTATGGTTCATTTAATCAGACATGAAGGTGTTATTTTTTAAAATGCAACTCCCCTTGCTTCATTAAGGATGAGAGAACTCAAACCCTGAGCACAATATGATAGTACTTGTGTGCCTTCATTAAACAAAGGACATTGTCCCCTTGGGTATTCATAATTGAGTTAGACTAGATATTCTTAGGTTAAGCAAGGTATTCTAAACACACGCTTTGGATATTGTCAAATGCTTTCACTAGTAGACAAATAATGTAATACAGACTTCCACTTTTACATTGTTTTTCATAGATTTTCTTATGGAAAAATATTTCTCTCACCCTCACCTTTTCTCTCAAAACCTTGCTTTATGGCAATGCGTTTTTCACTTCTCTGTAGCTCAGCAAAATAACACTTTAGAGCCTTGTCTCACCCTTCTGATTAAACGTTTTATGATTCACTGTGGCCTTGAGTAAAGGGCACACTCAGCGTGATGTTTAAGACCCTTGGGCACCCGTGTATTTGTTCACCTGCTTCTCGTTCCTCTCTGTTTTTACACCTTTCATTTCCATTCCTGCCCTGAACCTTTACTTAAATGTTCTCTTGAATACTACCACCAACATACACATAATCTGTACTCTGACACATAGAATAGCTTTCTACTTCTTGAACGTATACTTTATTTTGAAACCTTCATTATGAGACTGCATTTCCCATTTTATTCTGCTTATCCTTCCACTTTTCTCTACCCAATGGTGCAAAGTCTATGTTAATGTCCTGCATCCAATGTTTCCATGATATTAATTCTTATGCCCTGGCAGATTAACCCCCGCCCCCTGTGGTACATAATCTGGCGTCAATTTGAGGATTCAGAGTGAAGGGGTAGAGTCTAGCCTGTCAATCAGGTAGTAGCTTGATGACCCTATTTTGAGGCACTAAAGACATAAATAGCTGACTGGAGGCAGGACACTTACTAACTCCCTGTGAGACATCCCTGTAGAGAAGACACATGGAGAGAGGCTGATGGAGCCAGACCTCTGGAGCAAGAGAAGCCCTGCCAGAACTTAGATGCTTACAACACCACTGGATCCACAAGACTTCCCACCCACTGGCCTTGATCGTCCTGCATTCAGCATCATTAAATGTGTTTCATGAGTTGGACGAGGACTTTCTAGATTGGTATCAGACATATGGGCTAATATCAGACTTAAGCACTTGATATGGAAAGTATTCTCAATATTCAAGTGTTCTTGTATATAGAGCTATTTTTCTGTACACATATGAGTGTCCATGAATTTGTTTCTCTAGTCTACCCATACAAACACATTCCCCCTTCCCTGCCTCTCCTTCATTAAGGATGCCTGATGGTGCTGTTGGTAAACCCTGGACCACAGGTTGTTGGTTCATACCCACTACCTGCTCTGCAGGAGAAAGATGAGGCTTCTGCTCCTATAAATATTTACAGAGTTTTGGAAGCTCAATATTGGGCCAATATGAATCAGCATTGACTCAATGGCAGTGACTTGAGGGCTTTGGTTTCTCCCTTTCCTTCAAAATATTTTGCCGATTCCAACATTGATCACACTTTACTGCTGAACATTACTCCCACTATACTAAACTCTTCTTTATCACAGGAGCCATATTTTCTTTTATTTTACATTCTTCTTGAGGCTTAGATGAGACTATATATTTATTGGAGTTTAATATTATTTACTGATGTTACTTTGTGTTTCACTGAGAATACTTACATGGCGCAAAACATTCTTTGGAAATTCTTTCTATACCTAAATTCACTGACTTCCCTTTGCCCTCCTAGGTATCTGTCATATATATATATGAAAAATCACAATTGAATCAAGTTCCATTGCCAGGAAAAAGGAGGAGGTGGTACACTGCCAAGAGAGCTTCTTAGATGAAGTTAAGAGTGTCCTGAATATTTAATTGACTTGTTTGTTTTTATTTGTACAATAAGATACCAGATTATGAGAATACAGGGCGAAGGGGCTACAGAGACTGAAGAAAACCTGATGCACCTTTTCAGGGGTGAAAATATTCGACAAATGTTTAGTTATAGTGCTGGCAGACAGACATAATGAGATAACTCTACCCTTTTGAGTCTATAGCAGAGCTCAGCTACATGGTTATAATATACTGCTAATAAGGGAATTCAGCAACATTGAAATTCAAGGTTTGGTCCAAAGTCTTTGGGGTTAGAGGACACAGAGAGAGGACATCTACAGCATGAATTCTAATGTATGTATGCACACACACACAAATGAGAGCATGAATTCTAATGTTTGTATGTACACACACAAATGAGAGCATGAATTCTAATGTATGTGTGTACACACACAAATGAGAGCATGAATTCTACTGGATGTATGCACACACACACACAAATAAGAGGGCAGGGTTCTGAAAGACTGGATGATGAAAGGTCAAGTATATCAGAAGCGCTTTGGTTTTGACTAAAATTCACATGTTGTATTGAATGGTTGAATGGAATAATGGGTTAGATAGAGAGAAATTTTTCTTCCAATTTATTCAGAATATCTATCATAGAATTTCTTAACATCAATAACAATGAGGTAAATTTCATTAAAAATTTTACACATGCTACAATATACAGAAATTGATAACTAAGCTTTTATGTTAGTTTATAGCTTTATATCTTGAGTTACAGACTCTTTTGAACATTATTAACATAATTGAATCATTTTGAATTGCATACTTCACAAGATTCAACTAGATGTATCTTTTACTTGTATTAGGCTGCTCAAGTAATTATGATTAAGGTTGTTTTCTTTTCCACAATTTACAGGGAGCCCCAGAATAGAATCAGTATGTTGCTTGTTAAACAATGTGATATCTTATGAAAAACAAACAAAAACTGGTGACCAGTGACATTTTAGCCACTATATATTTCTGTGGGTATCACAAGTAATGGGAAATAGTAAATATCTCACCTAAAATGAGCGGTAACTTCGGGACTTCCCAGAAGTGATCATCAAGAATAGTTCATTTCTATTACGTAACTCTAGCAGACTTAATAGCACAATAACACAGTCTCCCTTATCACTCCCTTATTACCCACCTCTCTTCTGTAATTCTCTTTCTGTAGCTGAAAAAGATTTTCTCTCTTGATAAAATTTTGAAGGACCAATGATGTATTCATTTCAAATAAATTTTACCAGCCACATGGACGATTACTATAGCTCCCTGGATGGAATACGAATGAATGAAATGAAATATGTTTGTAGAAAGACAAGATAAAAACTCAATAATAATAAAAAAAACTCAATAATATTAGTCAGAAGAGGCTAGTAGCCAATCAAAGAGCCTTCATAAACCACTCATATGCAAATTCAAACTAACATTTAGGAAAATTAACTATGTCCATGAGATAAAGGTGCAGCCTTGTACAGAGCACCTAAATTTAGAGGCCATTTCAGGAATAGATGCGTTCCACTGAACCCTAGGGATCAAAGACTAAACAGATTGTGTGATCACATCAAGGACATCAAATATATGGAAGAAAAGAAAACAGTCGTTTAAAATACAGCAGAGAAAGCAAAGAACAAAATAGATGTCAGAAGCAACTCTGAAACATTCTCTTGAACAGAAAATACCTAAATAAAATGAAAGAAATTAAAGAAAAGAGCTGAACTGAAGATTTCATAGGCTAGTTTGGAAAAACAAAGTCCAATATTATGATCATATGTGCAGAGACCTAGTTATAAAATTAAAATGGAAGAACATTCTCAGCATTTCTCACGCTTAAAGAATGTAAGAGAAATATTAGTCCTTGTTATTATTAAGCATTTGGACATGTGACAATTTGAATTAACGCATGTCCATTTAGGGATTTTTTGTGTCCACTAAGAGGAACTAAAAATGTTTACAGTAGTAATCATTTAATAAAACCAGATACTTAAAAAATCATTTTAAACTCATACAACTCATCACAATCCATACATCCATCCATTGTGTCAAGTACATTTGTACATTTTTTGCCATCATTGTTTTCAAAACATTTTCTTTCTACTTGAGCCCTTGGTATCAGCTCCTCATTTTTTCCCCTCCCTCCCTCTCCCACCCTCCCACCATCATGAACCCTTGTTATTTTATAAATTATTTTTATTTTTTCGTGTCTTACACTGACTAATGTCTCCCTTCACCCACTTTTCTGTTATCCATCCTCCTGGGAGGGGGTTAGATATAGATCATTGTGATTGGTTCTCCATTTCTCCCCCCACCTTCCCCTTACCGTCCTAGGATCACCACTATCAATATTGTTCCTGAGGAGTTTATCTGTCCTGGGTTCCCTGTGTTTCCAGCTCTTATCTGTACCTGTGTGCATGTTCGATCCGGATTTATAAGGTAGAATTGGAGTCATGATAGTGGGGGGCAGGAAGCATTAAAGAACTAGAGTAAGCTGTATGCTATACTGCACCCTGACAGCCTAGTCTCTTCCTTGTGACCCTTATATAAGGGGATGGCCAATTGTCTACAGATGGGCTTTGGATCTCCACTCCACACTTGCTGTCATTCACAATGATATGTTTTGTTGTTTTTTTTTTTGTTCAGGGTCTTTGATGCCTGATATCTGATCCCATCGACACTTCATGATCACACAGGCTGGTGTGCTTCTTCCACATGGACTTTGTTACTTCTCAGCTAGATGGCCACTTATTTATCTTCAATGATTTAAGACCCCAGGCACTATATCTTTTGATAGCTAGGCACCATCAGCTTTCTTCCCCACATTTGCTTATGCACCCATTTTGAAAACCAGACACTATTGTGTCATAGTTTGTCTCTTACAAAAAACAAGCAAAAAGAAACTTGTACATTTCAATTTTGTTGCTTACAGAGTTTATTTTTTTATACTATTTGGTGATCAAGCTAACAAACACTTGGCATTTGTATAATTTCCTAAGGAAGTTTCAAGGGTTCATTAATGTTAAACAAATCATACCTATAGTTGAATTTTATATTTCAACCTTGGATATCTATATAATGACCTAGGTATAGTTGTGAAAAATAAAACTTAAGCCTACATGAACTACTAAAAACTAAATGAAGCCCCCTGCCATTGGGTTCATTCTGAGCCATAGTGACCTTTATAGGGTCTCCAAGGCTAAATCAAGAAGGGAGCACACAGTGTCACCTTGCTCCCATAGAGAGGTTGGTGGATTTGAACCACTGCATTTTGTTTAACAGTCCACTGTTTTTCTGATGATACCACTAGGACTCTAAATGAGCTGCTCTCCAGACCAGTACTCATTGCCATTGAGTTTATTATGATTGATCCAACCCTGTAGGACAGGGTAGAATGGCCCTGTGGGTTTGTTTCTGAGATTAACTCTTGACAGCAACAGAGAGCCTTACCTTTCTCCCACGGAGGGCCTGACAGTCCCAGACTGCTGTCTGAGGTTAGCAGTTCAACGAGGAAGCCACCAGGACTCCTAAATGTATGAACCATTTTGTACTCTATCAAGACACTAATCAAGTGCTGCAACTCCAAATATCTGGGATGAACTGTAAATTGCAACCAGAATCCAAACTGTGCTAAACAATCTTCAATTGTCTGGCCCTTCTCTGCCTCCTTTGCTTTGTCTCCTAGTGGCGCTATGGGTTAACCATTGGGCATCAGTTCAAATCCACCAGCCACTCCAGCAAGGATCAGGCTGTGTGCTCTCTTAAGGATTTACAGTTTCAGCAAATTTTTCTATTATTAAACTCCAAACTATTAGAATTAAAGACAATATGTGGCACACACTTCAACTTGAACATATTGTCAGGAGAGACCAGTGCCTGGAAAGGAATATTAAGATTAGTTAAAGTGGAGGAACAGTGAAAAACAGAGAAAGGCCCTCAAGGAGGCGGATTGGCAGGATGGCTGCAACAATGGCTCCAGCATAGGAACAATGGAGGGGGTGCGGGACCGGACAGTGTCTGATTCTGGGCTGCATAGAGGTCACTCAGGGTCAGAATGACTCCCTAGCCTAACAGCGTCATGTGGGAACCTAGTGGAATTGGGCTGCTAAGCTCAAGGTCAGTGGTTCAAAAGCATCAGCACCTCTACCGAAAAAAGATGATTTTTTTCCACTCCCATTAAGCTTTCCAATCTCAGAAACCCCCAGAAGCAGTTCCACTTTGTCGTGGGGGTCAATATGAGAATGGTTAAGATCAAATCCACAGTAGTAAGCTAGAGTAGATAAGTAGAATTGACCGTATTGCAGTGAGTGCGTTTCTTTGAAATGTACCTACATTATTCTATAGCAAAATGTTAAAAAGTTACACTTCAGGAAAAGCCTTTTCCTTTCAAATTCCTTCTATCATTAAATCCATTTCTAGGTTCTTTCTCTCTCCCTCTCTCAATTTTAACATCAATAGGCATCTCCCCACCATAACCACACCCCAACTCCAGGTCTAACTAAGAAAATATTAGTAACATCACTTTTTCATCTCCAACCCATATCTTGGCATTTTTCAAGTTCATACCTTTTAACTCCTTGCTTGTTTTCCATGAGAATAGCTATCTAAACCATAGGCTTGAACATGCTTTTTTACCCAGCCTCAAGCCATATCATTTGATTCATCTTTATAAAGGATGAGGGATTAATATTTTTCTGTTTTGCCTATATAAAATGGGAAAAATAAAGAAAATAGAATTCAACAATAAAAGAAGGATGTAACTTTGTTAATGAATCCATAGAAGTGAAGTGCAAGCCTGTTCTCTAAACCTAAATCTCTCAAAGGGGATTTAATTAAATAATGTAAATGAATTTTCTTCTTGGACACCTTCAATTTCTCATTACCAATACTGCAATGATTCATGTCATCCTTAAATCACTAAGAGATGACAACATTCCAATCATATCATGTGCTGAATATAATCCATTTTCTTTCTACCTATTTTGTGTGTGTGTGTTTTGATTTCTTGTTTTAATTTGGAACAATTTTAAGCTTATAGTGTACTTGATGTGCTTAAATTTTGTCTATTTCAATTTTCTGGGTTAGTTATTTTTTCTTACAGCCTTTATTTTCTTTGTTCTTAGATTCCATATTTTACTCTGCCTAATTAAGTTTTAAAGAACAGGTGTTAAGGAAGAAAAACCATCCATCTTAGATGTCTAAAGTAATTTAATTTTTTAAACTAATTACTTCCAAATAACGGAGTAATATTTGCAAATTCTTAGCAGAAGCAAACAACAAAATATATTCATGAATTCTATCTTTGAATAAAAGGATCATTTTTGTAAACAATGCTTGTAAATAGATCAAACTTCAAATTAGTTTACAGAATACATTTACTTTCTAACAAGGATAATTAGATGCTTGTGGTTTTTTAGCTATCACTTTCTGTTCCACAGGATTCTATTTGCCACCATATAGATGACCATTTCTACACTCTTCTTTTTGTAGAAGAACCAAAGTTATGTGTGCTGTTCTCTTATCTTCAGCTCCGTTCTGTTGTTTGCTGGATACAACAAACAGTGAAACTTCTATCTTGGAGCCTAAAGTTTGACCAGTAAGATGTAAGATCCATAATACATTATTCCTGAGTATCTTCTTAAAATGGAATGTGTGTTTTCCCCTTACTTTTCCATTCTTTCTGTTGAAACATGCATGAAGTCTGCATCTGTAGCCTTGAACTTGGATATCGAAATGAAGAGGACACTAGCAGTGGCAAAACAGGACATTTTAATAGAGCTTCAGGATTTGATAGCTTCAGGATATTGCTGTACATATCCTGGAGTACCTACCTATAAATTCTTAAATAATTTTCTTGATTTTACTGCTCTACTTGATTTCTAATGGCCATTGGGATGGCTACACAGAACTCATACACAAAATCCATGATTAAAGGGTCTATTAAAGAAGTGAATAAGTTAATGCCAGTGAAAAATGTTCAGGGTGGGTGTTTATCAGAGCATATCACATAATTTTAGCTCTGCTAATAAATGACCAAAGGGGAATACTACTCTGCTATCAACTTCAACCCAAAGGTATTCAGCTCAAACTCATTGGGTCAGCAAACCCAGATCCCTGTATTAAGTACCCAGAAGCACCCCACTCCAGTAATCCTCCGCCCAAAGGCACTCAGCTCCACTTCTACGAGTCAGCAAGTCCGCCTCCCCCAATTTCAGCCTGGGGACACCCCACTCTATAAGTCATCCTCCTAGAGTGCTACTCAACTTGCTCCTTGATGTGGGAAGTCCATTACTCTGTCCCATGCTCTGGCTCCCAGTTCTGCTGCTGCTCCCTGGATGGTAGAGCTGTCTTCTGGGTCCAGGAGGGCCGCTGTGTGGGGATCTCAGGTTCCAGAGGACATGCACCGCTCCTGGCTCTTACTGATAATGAAACCCCTCCTCCTGCTTCTCAGAGGGCTCCTTTTATACACCGAAGGGTGGCACTCTATAGAGTTTCCTGTTTATAATTACTCACAGATGATTCCTCCCAGTATCGTCCTCCCACCTTCTCACCACCCCCATGCAGGGAAGTGGCATTTGTTGGGAGTGGGAGACTTTGGTTAGAAGAGCCAGGTCACGTCAGTTCCCTGGTCCTGCAGCACCTCTGGATGTTAATAAGAGGAACGCTAGCTCTCTCCTTGTTTTAATTGTAACTGTTTTATTAATTATATAAATTATATACTCAATTGTTTATGTTTGAAAAGGGAGCAAAAAGAGTTTGATGATATAATATTATGTGAGCCCTAGCCCGTTAATATGGCCCTTCAGCATAATACCTTATATGATTCATTATAAATTCTGACCTCTATGCCTGTGGTTGATTTCATTTTGGATGGAATTCTTTGATATGTTAATGAACAGGATTAAGGTGGATTGCAGTCTCCACTTCAGTAGCCGGTGTGAACCAAGTCACCACCATTTGCTTCCTTAGGGATACGGTCAGCTGAAAGCCCAAAAACGCCCCTCAGAGCCATTCCTCCGTGCATAAGAGCCGTCTCAGCGCACACAGAGAGAAATCTTAGCATCATTGGATGGAGAGCTACCAGTAGAGGAAATTAAAGTGTCTGAAGCTGAAACCAGAGACTCTAGAGGGCAAGGGACAGAGACCATGGGAATGAGAAAAAGAGCAAGGTCCAAACCAGAGGCCAAGGCAAGGAGACCTTGAGATGGAACATGGAAACCAACCAGGAGGAGACTGTGAGCCAGAGGAGCAGGCGCTTTCCGACCCAGAGAAGCAGAAGCCAAGGCACCACGTGGCTGAGAGACTAAGAACCAGAGACAGAGACTGCTGGCTAAGGAGAGGCGCCGCTATGAAGCAACAGCTAGATGCTTATTGCTTACGGATCTTGCCTTATGGTAATCTGCTAACTTTACTAATAAACCCCTTTAATTGTGAGTATCGTATGAGTTCTGTTTGGCCATTCCATTGAATTATCAAAGCAAGCAGAGAAGTAGAATGCTGTGGGAGACACAGTTGGTGTCAGGTAAGGAAGGATGAAGATAGGAGGCATGTTTGACCCCAATTTTATGGCAGTTGCCCTTGAATTTGTGTGAAGTGGGATTCTCCTCTGTGTAGCCAGAGACGGTCAGAGTTGACCCTGTGTGCTGCGTTCACATTGTGGTGTGCAAGATCTTTCAAAGTGCGAAGAAATACATGTTCAATTTAACAAGAACACGGGAAAACCTTGGGCCTATTGCAGTAGATAGTTGGCCAGATTTCTCAAATTAATAATATTGTTACAGAAATTATGTTTGCCCTTGCAATTCAACGAAAGCTCTGGGAAGCAAAGGCGATGTTCTTAATCATTCTTTGGAGCCAGCATTCAGTGTTCCCCAACTAAGCAGCACTTCTAGGGTAGTCTCTTAGCCTTCAGGAGTTCAAAGGGGGATGAGTCACTCCTTTTCCTGAATGTTTATGGTCCAAGCCACAAACTAAACTCACAGTCCTGGAGTCAATTCCAAATTCTCCCAATCTATTGGACTCAGAGCAACCCTGAGGGAATAAAGCTACGGCTAAAAACCTTTATGGGATCAGATTTATCTTTCTCCTGAAAAGTGGCTGGTGGGTTCGACCCACCAACCTTGAAATTAGTTAACCTAATTCTCATTGGCCAGCATCTCCAAGATCCCTTAGAGTTCATAAAGAACTTTCATTTTTTATTATTTTATTCAAAGATCCTTTTTATTGGGGAATCTCAGCTCTTATAACAGTCCATACATCAATTGTATCAAGCATATTTGTACATATGTTGCCATCATTATTTTCTAAGCATTTACTTTCTATTGATTCCTTGGTATTAGTTCCTCTCTGTCCTCTCCCTCTCACCAACCTTGTGATCCCTTGACCAATTATAAATTATTGTTATTTTCAGATCGTACACAACCACTGTCTTCCTTCCCACATGGTTTCCGTTGTTCGCCCCCCTGGGAGGGTTGTGTGGTTATGTGTCTATCATTGCACAGGTCCCCCTTTTGCCCCTCTTCTCTCCCCCTTCCCCTCCTGGTATCACTACTCTGGTTTCTATTTCTGGATTCAATATATAGGGAACTCTGTCTGTACATGTGCACATACTCCAGCCAATCCACAGTGAAGGACAGGGCTTGGGTCAAGGAACCAGAGGAATAGTGTGTGTTTCAGTGGAGCTATACTGTGCCCTGGTTGACTCATGCCTTCCTTGTGACCCTTCTGTGAGGGGATGTACCATTGTCTACAGATGGGTTTGGGGTCTGTGCTCTGACCCCTTCATTCTCAACAATATGTCTTTTGTTCATTTGTTTGTTTGGGGTCTTCTGATGCCTGTTATCTGATCCCATAGACACCTGCATGATTGCACAGGCTGATGTGCTTCATACAGATTCTTTTAAATAAATAAATGTCAAAACAGGGTTAGGCAGATTGTGTAACAATGCACACATTTCTATTCGTAGTTTCTAATACAATGTAGTAAATTGCACTTCATAACATCACAGGACCGATATAAAATATGAATTCAAAAGTGCCAAATAGTTTCTGTAATCTGGTAATGCAGTACAATGCTTCTTGCAGTATAGAAAAGAACTATTTGTTTCAATATGGTCAACATTTCACTGGGATTTATAGAGATAAAGAAGGAAAGATAGATGAATAGATAGATAAATAAGTGATCAATATAGAGAAAAATAACACAGAAATAAACTTTGTGAGTCCATATGTTGTTGTTGCCAAGTGCTGTCAAGTCAGTTCTGATGTACAGTGACACTATGGACAATGTAACGAAGCATTGCCTCGTCCTACATATCTCCGAATTGCTGTTTGAAGCCATTTGTTTTTCCAGTCACTGGTTCAGTCTAGCAAGACGAGACACGGCAGCCGGACCTCCTTTCTCCCTGCAGCATTACTGGTGACTGCAGCACTCTCTCTCGCTCCTCTCAAGTGTGCGTTGGAACACATTAAGGAAAGATTTGGGAGGCTCCACCACTCGCTGTCCAGCATTTGTTGTCCTTAGAGGCCGCCTCGTTGGTTCGCCCTTCCTGCAGCCCTGTGGACAGCAGGATGAAGCCCTGCCGGGCCTGCACCTTCCCCACAGTCACTGCTCTGTTTGAGCACCGCAGCCACTATGTCAAGACACCTTGTCAAGGGTCATCCTCTTCTAAGCACGTCTGGGACTGATCGCTCTTGATAACCTGTCCAAAGCACCAGATAAAAGTCTTGCCATCCTTGTTCTAAGGAGCATACTGGCTGTACTGCTTCCAAGTCAGCTTTTGATTTTCTGGGAGTTTCAGGGTGCTTTCAGGATTCTTACCAGCATCATAATTCAAATGCACCAGTGCTTCTATCTATCCTGTGTATTTTGCTATTACTACAGGAAGCCTTTTTTTTTTGGTCAGCCTGCATTTAGATTCAGCCACTGAGCACTGGAAAATAATTATGACTAAGTAGGCCTAGTGCCTGTCTCTTTCTGTTGGTAAAAATGTCTGGTCTCTCAATCATCTACCATCTGCCACTGATGTCATTTATTTAAAATGTGATTATTTTATAAACTGATTACATATATATGATATACATATATTATTACACATATTACATATTTAATATGGATTAATATGTTTAGCCAAGCACACTGGAAATCAAGTTGACTTATCTTCATATTCACCCTCTAAAGACTTTCCAAGAGTAAATCTTTATGGGGCTCATAAAGGCTCGTCCTTCTCCATTGTGCAGTTAGCTGGTCTGAACTCCTATCTTGTTCTTGTGAGTAGACCAATGGTTAGTGCACAGTGCCGACCCATTTCCTGTATAGGTTTAATTTCGAATGTAATTCCTCTTGCCCTCCTTCAAAGTTGCAGTTTAAATCCTTGCACTTGAGAATTGTTGATGATGCCCTAGAGAAAATTCACTCCGATGGAAAGAGAATTGCTGGGTTTTATTACAGCTTGACTATACATTATATTGTTTTAAGTCAGATAGGATTTAGGAAAAATATAAATATATCTAGAGATGCTTGGACAGATATTTAAAGATAATTATATCATAAATTATATTAATTGTTACAGTCATTCAAATTCTCCTTTCAGCAAATTATTCATAGAGATCTACTTGCTATGTGCATTCAGCATTTTCTCTGCCAAGCATACAAAGATGGAAATTCATGCTGACATTGTCTGAGGTGAAAGACTCATAAACAGGCCAGTTCTACTACATATATTAAGTTGAATATTTCTGAAAGAACAAAGTATGGAAAGAAGCACTTAAAATTTTCTTTCTCTAATAAACCTGCTTTTTCTTTAATACCATTGTAAATTGTCATAAGGTTATGTCTACTTTCATTCTTTGTGTTTACGATATATAGAAAAAATTCTAATCTTAATTTTGCTTTGTACAACTAACTATGTTCATAGCACATATTTTTGTTCCAATCTGGTTTCATTTCTGAAAATATTTAGAGATATTTTCCCACCTCAGAAAAATTTGAGTGCCATTTTTTCCCTGAACTTTGTTTATCATTGTTCTGAATTTTGACACAATCTTACTATGGTTTTTTGTGTGACAGGCTAAAGGCTCAGGCAAAACTCTGAAATGATCAAGCAAAACCCTCTCCCTTGTCTGGCTTTTCTTAAAAGATCTTTGTGTTAGGTTGTGTTCTCCAGAGACATAAAATCAGTCATGTTCATATAGATATACAAAGACGTTTATATAAGTAAAATGGCTCACTGAGTTTTAGGAGCAGGTAAATTCAGTGCAGTGTAAGTTCATGGGTCGGATGGTGAGATGGAGGCTTCTTTTTACTCTTATAGCTCCAGAGACTGATGGACAAGGAAGCATAAAGATGAAACAGGAAGACCACTTCTGGTAGATGGAAAGTCGAAAGAACCCAAGGTAGAAGTCTGCTGATGGCTCCTAAGCTCAGCTGGCACTGTAGCAGGAGACCCCTGGACCAAATGCAAGATCCAGACCCAGCAGCAGTGACAAGCTCTCCCACAGAGTCTGCTTTAAAAGGTTCAGGTTGCCTCTTCCAGGGGCCCTGCTTCCAATAGCATCAAGGCTGAGACCTGCTCTGGAGGGTTGTGCCCACCACAACCACCCAACTGCCAGCTGCTCCCAGACTTCATTGCATTATCTTGGCTTCATCACAGAGCTGACTGCATTGTGTTACATCACAAAGTAGGGGATTTGAGCAAAACTACTGAGGCCTAAAGCCAAATTGACACGAAAGCTATCACACTCTCTGTTTCATTGAATTAACAAATGAAGTGCTCTGTGGATTTGAGTGGCCACGATTGATCAGATTTCTGCTATTTTTCCTTGACACCAGTGGGATGTATAGTCTTACATTTCTGCTACTTTTGATGTCATACTGTCTTCTCATCTCCACATCTCTGCAAAAAATATGTCCCTCCACAGCTTCTTTCTCTGATTTTTTTTCTCTTTAATTCTACCAGCCTTGTGGATAAGACTTAATTAGTTACAACGTGATACCTTAAAATAGCGTAAGCAAAACAGAAAAGTGTAATTACAATGATACAGTGGATTCGTTGTCAGACTAATTTATTCATCTAGGTGGCTGCAATCACATCATACTGAATAAATAAATAAACTCCTATGTTGTTCAGTGTGTTCTCCATATGGTGGTGGCATGGGGGACTTCTCATTCTTTCTAACTTTGTCAGACTTCCACTAAGTACTTATTTGTTTTCAATTTTTAAATATTTAATATTTAACAGAGGAGGGATTGATATAGCAAATGAAACCACAAATGAATATTTTTCCCAATTACTTAAGATAAATATTTTTTAAATCATTTTATTGGGGTCTCAAACAATTCTTATCACAATCCATACATACATCCATTGTGTCAAGCACATTTGTACAGTTGTTGCCATCATCATTCTCAAAACATCAGCTTTCTACTTCAGTCCTTGGTATCAGCTCCTCATTTTCCCCCTCCACTCCCACTCCCCCCTCCCTATGCACCCTTGATAATTTATAAATGATTATTATTTTGTCATGTCTTACACTGTCTGATGTCTCCCTTCACCCACTTTTCTGTTGTCCATTCCCCAGGCATGAGGTTATATGTAGATCCTTGTAATAAGTTCCCCCTTTGCACCCCACCCTCCCTCCACCCTCCAAGTATCGGCACTCTCACCATTGGTCCTGAGGGATCATCTGTCTTGGATTCCTCATGTTTCTAGTTTCTATCTGTACCAGTGGTCTAGCCAGATTTTTAAGGTAGAATTGGGATCCTGATAGTGAGGGGTGGGGTGGGGAAAGCTTTTAAGAAATAGAGGACAGTTATATGTTTCATCATTGCTACCCTGCACCCTGACTGGCTTATCTCCTCCCCACAACCCTTCTGTAAGGGGTGTCTAGTTATCTACAGATGGGCTTTGTGTCTCCACTCTACACTCCCCCTCATTTACAATGATATGATTTTTTTTTATGCCTGATACCTGATCCCTTTTACCCCTTGTGGTCACACAGGCTGGTGTGCTTCTTCCATGTGGGCTTTGTTGCTTCTCACCAGATGGCTGCTTGTTTACCTGCAAGTCGTTAAGACCCCAGACTCTATATCTTTTGATAGCTGGGCACCTTCAGCTTTCTTCACCACATTTGCTTACGCACACATTTGTCTTCAGCAATCATGTCAGGAAGATGTGCATCATGGACTGCCAATTTAATAGAACAGAGTGTTCTTGCACTGAGGAAGTACTTGAGTGGAGGTCTAATGTCCATCTGCTGTCTCAATACTAAACCTACAAATATATGCACATAGATCTATTTCCCCACCCTCCTATATAAATATATTTACATATGTACATGTTTGTATTTAGACCTCTATATATACCCTTTATCTCCTAGTTATTTCCTCTATTTCCTTTTACTCTTCTCTTATCCCAATATCATACTTAGCCTTCACCTGGGTTTCCGTAATTTCTCTTGGTTATATTGCCCTTGCTGGATCCTACCAGGGCTCTCACACCCTCCTTGCCACTAATTTTGATCACTTGTTGCTCCTTTGTCCCTAGGTTGGTCAACACCACCCCCTTTCCCCAGCCTTTCCATCTCCCATGCCCCCCCCCCAGAACCATCAGTCCTATTGTTTTCTCCTCCAGACTGTTCATGCAGCCTATCTTATCTAGATAGATCTTCAGAAATACTAATATACACTAAAACACAAGGCACAATAAGACAAAGCAACAAAAGCGAACACAATAATTACAGCAAAAAAGAAAACCACTGACCCAGAAAAGAAAAAATAATTTAAAAGAAAATATTTACATTTTTTTAAAAGAAAGAAAAACCTGAAATAGATCGAGGTCTGATTTTTGACCTCTAGGCATGTCCTCCAGTCAAGATAAAGTTATATAAGAGATAAAATATCCCAGCTTTACTTGATAACCCCCAATGTGCATAATTCTTCCTCTTTGTCTAAGGTTAAAAACTGTCTTTAATTTTTTGTTTTGTTTATTTATTCTCATGTCTCATGTGGTGTGGTGAACTGTTCAGTGTGGCTTTTATAGAGATAGTCTTTGTACCTCCCCTAATCCACCGGCTAGGACCATGCCAATTGGATCTATTTCTTCCTTTCATGATAGGCATGTGTAAGAAAAGGTCCTGGAAGATGATGATAGGATTCTATAAGTCTGTTTTGAGTAATTGTTAATAGGATTGATTTTGATGATAAAAATATGGAACTTTACATGAGGTTTGGTCCATATTGCCATCCTGCTATGTAGAATATGAGCCATTGGCAGAAGGATGTGGATTTCACTGCCACTGACAAAGATCAACCCAGTTGGAACATATTCTTTGGTCCCTGAGGTCCCAGGTTATCAAGCATCCATGATTCAGGACGCCAGGGAAGCTGAATGGGCGAGTCAGAGGACCAGTAGCTGCAGACTCCGGAGCCGGAGTATAATAAAAGAGGGTGGTGTTCCTTTGGGCAGGTGGTTCACTTGAAGAGGTGGCTGCCTCCAGACAGTTGTTGAGGGAACTGTGTACACTGACTTACCGAGCTAGAATTGAGTGCCTGGGGTTAAGGCTAATAGTGGCGTCGTGTGCCCTTTGAGCATGTTTTGGTAATGCTATAAAAGAGCTTTAAAGCATTGTCCAAGGAGGCCAGGAAACACAGGGCCATGTATCTGAGAGGCCAAAAGCCAGGGAAAGGCATACTTGTCAAGAGGCAATCTTGACTCTTCACAGGGAGATTTCTGATCCTGAATTGTAATATTAATTTCTCTATAATGGAGCTCTGGTTGAGTAGTGGATTGCACATTGGAATGTTAATAGCCAGGTCAGCAGTTAGAATCCAGCGGCTGCTGCATGGGAGAAAGATGAGGCTGTCTAACTTGTAAAGAGTTACAGTCCTGGAATCCCCTAGGGGCAGTTCTTCCCTGTCCTATAGTCAGCATCCACTCCATTGCCGTAGTTTTTTGAGGTACTTAAAAGAGCCCTAGTTATAGGTTGGGCTGCTCACAACATGGTCAGCAGTTCAAAAGCACCAGCCATTACGCAGGAGAAAGACAAGTCTTTGTACGCCTGTAAAGAGTGACTGTCTCAGAAAACTGCAGTGCTAATTCTACCCTGGCTTGTTGGACAAACCATGAAACAAGGTACTCAAAGGCAGTGAGAATTTATATTTAAATAAGGAGTACCTGTGGCGTAGCGAGTTACAATTTGGGCATCGAACCCCGTGTTCGGCAGTTCAAAATCACCAGTCTATCCTCAAAAAAAGGATGAGGCTTTGTACTTCTGTAAATGTTTACTGTTTCACAAGCCTACCGGGACAGTTCTGCTCTGTCTTAAAGGGTTGCTATGAGTCAGAATTGCATTTAGTTTGGTTTTTATATTTTAAGAAGCAAAATGTCATGGTGCCTTTCTGTTAGAACAGAGCAGAACACCGCATGAGACTGTCACTTCATAATTATTGCTCTGATTGAGCCTCTTGCTGTAAACCTTTATGAATCCAGAGCATAGTGTGTCTTCCTCCATTTCACTAGCCCTCAGCTTGCTAATCATGATGTCTTTCTAGGGCCTAATTCGCTTTGTTTCCTGATGGCATGTACAAAGAAGCGCGCAAGAGTTAAGTCTCACTACGGTTGCTTCTGTCGTCCTGCGTAATTATCTGGTGAGATTTCCAGACTTGGGTGTTAAGAAATTTCACTCCACTGCCTCTCCACAGTGGTATTACCTTGCATATCAATGGAACGCAGATAAACATCTAATTGAGATCTACATTCAGCCAAGATTCATCTGGCTTCAGCAATTATCATCGCTGGTTTTATGCTCTCTATTCTCCCCTATGGCTCCAGCAGTTCCCTGTCCATGTGCTGGTACGACAGCTCTTTGTTTGCTTGTGTTTTAAATTGACTTCATCAGATTTGACCTGCATGCAATAATAATGATACTGCTCTGTAAGTTCGCTTTGTGGAGAGTCTTCTTTCTGTGAAATGTGCACAAACTGGCACCTCCTCCAGTCAATTGGCCAGACAACTGGCTTCCAGTCTTCTGGGTATAGACTAGTGCGTGGTTATGGAGCTGCCTTCGTTTGTTGAAACATTATAATTGATATTCCATCTACTATTTGACATTCTACATCGTCTTCATCCCTTCATTTCAGCTTGGACTTCTTTCTCGACCAACCTTTTAAAAGATTTGAATGTCAGCCAATTATTTTAGTAGAGCGGCTGTGATCTCCGTCTAGCTTTACCTAATGCTCTGTGCATCATTCAGTAGTTTGCCAGGGGAATACTTCCGCAGTATAACCTGAGGTTTGTATTTTTTCTTCATTTCATTCATCTTCAGAAGTGCTGTGTGTGTTCTAACCCTTTTATCCAATTAAGATAAATATTTTGTTTCCACAAACTTGATATTTTTCTATTAAAACATCAAATCCCTGAATGCAAGTCATCACTGTACTTTCCAGAAGTGCGTGAAGTTAGGACTTCATGAATGTAATTTATATTCTGGGTCACACAGCATAGAAATTGTAACTCTGCCCCTGCCCTCACTCCCTTCTGACCCAAACTATGGACTGCTCTCTAACCAAGCAGAAGACAATGAAATAAGTGGGTGGTGTATTGAAGGAGCTCAAATCTCATGTGTATACTCTGCTGAAACAAAAGGAGGATCAATCCAGAAACAATGGCCGGAAATGTCAGTGCAAGGCCTGACTGCTGTAGGTCACTCCCAGAAGAAAGTGCTCACCTTTGCACAGTGCACAGGAGCCGAGCATCCATGAGCACAGAGGGCTTTGAGCTTATTGTGAATTTTTAAAATGGCATCACCATAACATGTATTTAAATATAGTTTTTGTTTTGTTTTAGGATAGGACAAAAAAAAAACCCCAAATCCCCAAAATCTGTGCTTTCCAGATGGAATGAAACAATTCAGTATGGTATACTGAGGCATTTAAAAATGTCTACTATTTATCAAAAGACTAAATAGGATAAATCTGTCCCACTGCTGTATGTCCATTTAATACTGAAAATGTGTATTAAAGGTGTAGGGGCCCTTACTTCTAGTTGGGTCGCTAACTCTGCCACAGAGACAATAATGCAGAGTAGCCTTCCCGCAGCCCTTTCTGTGATGCGGGCAGAAAGCCCGCCGCATCCAGTGACTGTGCCGCCATCTTGGCTGTTGCGCGCCTCTCAGATGCCCTCTTCGTCCCGGTGCTATTCCTACTCAGGGTCTTAGCACATGTCAATACTCATTTTGTCTTTTGAATTTGCTCTTTGACATTTTCCTTTCAAAAAATTCATTTTATTGGGCACTCATAGATATTATAACAATCCATAATTCAATTAATCAAACATAATTGTACAAATTCTGCCACAATCAGTTTCAAAATGTTTTCTTTCTTCTTGAACAATTCGATATCAGCTCTCCTTTATCCCCTTCCTCCCCCAACCTACTCCCCAGGAACCCTTATTTTTATATTATATGCTATTATTTTTAAACTTTTAAATTCTTTATATTTTCCGTATCATACACCATCCAGTGGATCCGTCCACCTACAATGCTGTTACTGGTCCCCTTGCACCGGGTTAGTCAGTCATCATTCTGTGATTCGTCTTTCAACATTTCATTCGTGCTCGCTACCAGCCTTGCATGAAGGCCAAGTTTCAGAGTCTCCTGACACCCCCTTTGGACATTTCTTCTTTCTTGTTTTTTTAATGTCCGTTTCTTCATCTATGATGTTCTTGGTGTCATCACACAACCTATCTGGTTTCGGTCATTAGTATTCAGCATATTACATCTGTCTTGAGAGAGATGTCATACTTTGCTCTCATGGCCTTCTTTTAATTCTCTTCAATTAAGAGGGGAAATTGATGGTCGGCCCCACAGTCAGCCCCTGACCTTGCTCGTCCCTAGATCACACAGCGCGGTGTCCTCATAGCCCGGTACCTTTGCCTGTGTCCTGGAGGGGGAGGGTTGACCTGGGATCCCTGCTTGCTGTGAAACGGACAAGGATCTGCATCTGTTTGCTGTGATTCCGAGCTCTTCCCACCTTTCTGTCCTCTCCTCAGTTTCTCTCAAGATATGGAGACAAGGGGTGACGCAGACAGGTAAAACGCCATGAAAGCGCAAATGTAACCTTCACTAATTTGTTAGATTCATAGCTGTTTCCCTGGCTCTCCTTCCTGACCGTTCTCTCTTTGCACTGGGAGTCGCCGATGGTGAAACAGCTTTCCCCGGCCCGCTTCCCGGGCCCGCTCTGTCTTTGGAGAACTTGAAACTTCCTGCATTTCAGTTTGCCTGCTTGTCCTGAGATCTAAGTTCTGGCTGTTGGTCTCCAGAAAAGTGATAGTTTTACAATGGAGCTAGTGTTTCCACGCTCTCAAGTTGGTAACAATGTTTCTCCGAGCTCTGCACGTGATAGGAAGAAGGAAACCTGCTGGCCTCTTGCTTTCCTAAGTCTGTGATATTTATACACCAGGAGTCCAGCTCCGATGGGTAGAGCTGAGTAGGAATATAGCATATATGTAAATGGTATTTTATATCTTAAATATGTGCAATCATACATTATCAAACAATTGTTACTTTAAGTTATGGTAGATTTTTGTAAAAAATATTTCACACAAATTATAAGCAGCAATGACACTTGTCGTTCATGTTTATCAAGGATCCCATAGCAGTTAAAACCATAAAATTGCTTCGATTACCTTTCACTTTGGGTCATTCTTCAACACAATTACCTTGTCCTTTCTACTAGGTGGTTGACCAGATTGATACCCTGACCTCTGACCTACAGCTGGAGGATGAGATGACCGACAGCTCCAAAACGGACACCCTGAACAGTAGCTCCAGCGGCACAACAGCTTCCAGCATAGAGAAGATCAAGTTGAAGGCCAATGCACCTCTCATTAAGCCCCCAGCAAACCCATCTGCTATCCTCACAGTCCTGAGAAAGCCAAACCCACCACCACCGCCCCCACGGTTGACACCTGTGAAGTCTGAAGACCCCCAAAGGGTGGTACCCACTGTCAATCCCGTACGGACCAACGGCACCCTTCTGCGAAATGGAGGCTTACTCGCTGGACCAAACAAAATCCCAAATGGAGACATCTGTTGCATACCCAACAGTAACTTGGACAAGGCTCCGGTTCAGCCTCTGAGGCATAAACCTGAGAAAGACAGGTGTCCCCAGGCAGGGCCTCGGGAAAGAGTCCGCTTTAATGAAAAGGTGCAGTACCATGGCTATTGTCCTGACTGTGATACTCGGTATAACAGAAACAATAGGGAGGGCCACTTACACAGTGAAACTGTCCACCCACCAGGAAAGCTTCCCCTCCCTCCTCCGCCCCAGCTCCCTCCTTTTCCACTAGAAAATGGGGGGCTGGGGCTAAGCCACAGCAGCAGCTTCCCCCCTCCCAGACCTGCAACTGTGCCTCCTCCCACTGCACCCAGACCACAGAAGACCATCCTGAGGAAATCAACCACTACAACGGTGTGATGTATGCCATTAAAAAATAGATAACAACTCCTTTTTAATTTCTATATTATAAACACAAAATAATAAGTAATGAGCACTTTCTACTCAAGCAATAAAAGCCCAAATATATTAATTCTGCATTCAGAAAAGTGGCATAAAAATCACCCGGTAAGTATGCAGTACATTGTTTATATCCTGAGTATTTTAAGTGTTTTATCATCAAAACTCAGTGAATAATGAAGAAATGACTATATTATTCTTGCCATTGACCTTTGACAAACTGTGACCTACAGATTTACAGTAAATTGATCTACTCTAAAAGATGGGATTGGATTCACTTTTTTCATGTTAACTCATCTATGCATCAAAGCCATGTCATACTCTTCACTTTGATCTCAGACTTTTTAATAAGAGATTTTAATACTGAAGTACTATTTTGCTACTTTTTTTCTAAAGATGTTTGTGACTAGTTTTGCAATATTAAATGCTGAAAACAATACCAAAAATATTTTCTATATTATACAATTATGATTATATGTTGAGTTTTATATGCAACATAAGATTTTGATCTGTGGAAATATTATTATGTCAATAAACAGCAGTCAATGATGATAAAGTCAATGGCTCCTCAGAAATAAAGCAGTGACTCACTCACTCCCTTGTTGATCCTTACATGAAAATAAAAACTCTCACGGCAGGGCTCGGGGAAGACCCATATGAGTGTTTGTCAACATGTTCCCTGAAGCATGAGACTCCACGTCATACGGACTCATCCTCCATTTCCAGATCCTTTCAGCTCCTCTCAAAAAGAAAGTAGAAGCAGCACACTGATGCCCATGACATGTTCTGCCCACAACATCAGCACGCACTCTCTCTTCCCACGAGAACCCATATTTTTAGGAGAATTGTAGAGAAAAATATAGTTGCCTCTGATAACAGAATCTGTTCAGCATTTGCCTTAAGCTGAGCTCCCTCAGAACTATGAAAGTGCCTTGATTCTTTTACTCCACAGAAGAGAGAATTGTTTTATCTTCGCATTGAATCACCATCCTTTTTTTCTTATCTAAAATATCAATTTAGGTCATTTCCCCAATGCATGGGCCAAGTAAACTTCACAATTTCATTGGTTTGGACTGATTGGATGGTATTCCCTTGAAATAGAAATGAGTTTATTTCCCTTGATTCTTGAGGAGAGGAGTACACCTGAATAAAAGTGATCTATTAAGTAGACAGAAAGAAACATTGGCATACAATCAATATTATTTAATACCCATAAACAATTGAATGAAATTAGAACAAAATATTCTAAAGTAAGGAGAGTCATCTTGGTAGATATTTGTTGTGTAACTTGATACAAAGTACACATGTATTCTGATCTAACGCATTACTATATCACTACAGAAATGTAGTCTTCAATCATTTATTTGCTGGGTTTTTTCTATCATACAATGTGTAATATAGTTTCAAACAATTTTCTATGAAATGCTTATATTTTAGACAGTGAAAAGTAGGGGAAATAGGCTTTCACTTTGAAAAGCGCACTCCCACATGTGTGACAAATGGATGATGCCATGTTTGACATTTACGTAGAATGTGATGTGCATTGCTCGTGAAGCGAAGGCAGGCAGGATAGACCCGGCTTTCCAAAGGTTACAAAACATAAAACCACTAGCCAAGAAAGGATGTCTTCTAAAATGTATGCACTAATATCTGTAGGTTTGATGAATATGGACTCAATAAGTGACTAGTGGAATAAAAACGTATGTTAACTTTATAGTTTCATTATGATCTAGATTTAAGCTGCTCCTTTGAAAAGCCCATCAAGTGTTAGTGCATAGATTAAGGAGCATCGATTCTAAGAGCATATGGTTCATCTTCTTTCCCCAGTCAGTTACTGTGAACGAAAGAGCACCTGGAGGCTGAGATTTTGATCCATGTTGTTGTTTGGGGAGCCAAGCTAAATTTCAAGGTCGAGCTTTCTACCTGCTGCCACCAGCTGCTTTGGACACATCGGGATCCCTGAAGAGAAGAGAAACGCTCTCTAGAGTCTCTGATGTAAATCTTTAGCAAGGTCCTGCATTCCACCTTTCTCCCATAAAGTAGTTGCAGTGTAGGAATGGTTGAGTTCTGGCAAAAAAAAAATCCCAATATTTAACCCAGCACAGCAGTCATCCACCAAGTTGGGAACGTGCTGACGAAAATGCCGGAAGGGATCAGAATCTCTAGCCCACGTGGCTACATACAGCCTCTGAATGTCAAATTCATGTTTCCTTCTCGAGGTACAATACGACCTCATGAAATCTTTCTTTTCTTTTGATTATAGCATATATTAAAAGTATGACACCTGCTAACATTGAAAACATCGATAAATGATTATTAACCTAGGAAGCGCTTCTGAAAAATGTGTAGTTATTGGCCTTACTCTATTTATTATAATTTATGTATAATAAGAATATATGTTAAGTTATTGTAGTGCTGATATTTTAAAAATTTTATTTGCTCCATATACTACTTCCATTATTTTATTTAATATGTTGAATTAAATAAAATAAAACTTTAAATGCTGAAAGTTATGGCTTTACATGTATGTAAACTTGCAAAATACGGAAAACAGTTAACACAGGGCATCATAATATTTTCCTATCAACTTATAATTAAAGTGTCAGAAATGGCTACACAGTACTATAGTCAGTTCATATAGCTTTCAGATTTTAAAATTGGAAGTTTAAACTCTTTATTAACCCCAAATCCACACTCACTGCCATGAGGTTACTGCCGACTCATTGTGACCCTACAGGACAGGGCAGACGTGCCCTGTGGATTTCTGAGACTGTAACTGTGTATGGGAGTACAAAGTCTGGGAGTAGAAAGCCCTGTATTTCAAACTACATATAGCATCAGTTAAATTATCATGAAAATACATAATTTCCCTCTCTGAAAAGCTCACAGCAGAAATGTTTTCTTCAAACTTTTAATAGTTGTTATGTAATTTACAATATGTGCTTCACACTTTAGTTGACACATATAGGGAGCTAGTACCCAAACTCTTGAAAGTGCTCTTGCTGTGAACTATAAGCGGGTAGTGACCTCTGTAGAACAGTAGACAGCATGACTCAATGGGAGGACACATATACACCAATGACTATGAGACTCAGTAATCACATTGACCTAGGACATGCTTGTCTTTTCATACACACATTCCCCCATTTTAGGGAAGAGGGGTTATTATATATCTATGGATGAAAGACAAAATGAGCAAAATCTATTGTCTCCTCCTCAAAGCGATAGCAGTCCTAAAAGAAATCAAACTAATGTTTTGTCCAGTGCTTTGGCAAAATTGAAAAATAGATGCACAAAAGTAGGATTTGGTTCCGAAATGAAACATTTCTCACTCTTCAATTTTTTTATGTCTACCTTTAAACCGCCTCCCGTGAGTTGAATGATTGCTTTCCCACGAACATCACCATCATTAGCGATGGCTTTATTAAACTAACCTAGCGCGTGTTAGAATTATGCCTGTGCCACAATGATTCGACGATGAACGAACAAGGCCCTGCATTTTGCAGCTTTCTGTGGGCACATCAGGGGTAGTTTCTAGCCTGACCAGAGAAGCAGCCACAGTCCCTGAACCTGTGCAGGAGCTTTGCTCTGCAGGCTCTAGTTAGAGCTGACTTTGGATGACCTTATGAAGAAAACTCTAAGTAGTTCCACATCTATTGGCCCTGGAAATGGTATACTAAAGGATGAATCATTGTCTTTACGAAATCATTCTCCCCTTCCCATGGAATACATTCTGTAACCCAATGTAAATCTTGTGACAGGGCAGAAAATCACATTTGTTCTCTTAATTTTCTCTTGGAGGTACATTTTCCTATGCGTACACTCAAATTTGTAGAGGAGATTGCAGTGCAATGTTCTTTGCTTAAATGCTTACTATTCACATGTGAGGAAATGACATGTATAATAACATGCTGTAAAAAGCCGGCTTGCATGTTTGGGCAAAATACACCGGATCTGACAATTCCTAGATACGATCAACAAATTACATGCATTTTCTGGGTCGCTCTAATTAAGATTTTAGACTAAACATTTTGAAGTTTTAGAATAAACCAAGATGTGTTACACTGAAATAATGACAGATGTGATGTTATTATGACAACACACGGCAGTGCAGAACATAAAGCTGCAGCTAGCTACATCGTATTGCAGCAGCAAATCATGTAGGATGCTATTTCACATGAGCAAATCATGTAGGGTGCTATTTCACGTGAGCAAATCATGTAGGGTGCTGTTTCACGTGAGCAAATCATGTAGGGTGCTGTTTCATGTGAGAGAGCATTATCATGTTGATTCATTGGGACACTGAAAAAACGAAAGTAGGGTAGGAAGAAGCTAGGCAGATAGATAATCCTGTCTTTAAAATAGATTTCACTCATCATTGGAATTCCTGCAGTTGTTTGAAGGCAAAGGGAAAATATGCAGGACACGTTGTTTTTAATTTGTAACTCCAGGACAGATCAAAGATCAGTAACCAACTGCTATCAGAAAACTTCCCTGCATCATGTTTTTTTCTTAGCCTCATATGGATGAACAAAGTCGGCACTATTATCCTTATTTAAAATGAGGTAAAAGAGAATCTCACTTCCAATATTTTGCCTGAAATCAACCCTGTAGTTAATGACTGTGCTGGCACTTCCACGCCGAACTGCTGCCCCCTGGCTTTTCACTTCTCAACATCACCGCTGGGTTGAGTTCTTCATTGCCCTGAGCTTTGCAGATCCTTCCTTGATTCTGAGTAGGTATTTTGATGCTTGAAAGGGGTTAGCTAATATTATTCCTATTATGTGTGATCTTTGCATAATATAAAAGAAATTTAGGGTCATTTAGTAATTTCTCAAATGAATGAGCGGCCAAACATCACCAAATCTCATTTTCTCATGTACTGTGCCATCCCTTCCACCTTTCAGCCTTTTATCTTCATTCAAAAGTTGTCCATTGCTTTGGATTTTTTCAAGTTCTGGTTTTCTACTATCGATGCCATGTATGTACTATGGTTTGTGTACTTTTAGCTATAAACAACATGCTTAGTTCAGAGGCATCAAAGTTGGTCACTGAAAGACCACACTGGGTCCAAGAAATTTGCCAAGTCACTCCTGCCTCGGGAAGTCATTTAGCAATGCAGGCTTCTTTGATGATGTGTCTCTACCATCTGGGATAGAAATCTCTTCTAGGATGACAGTGGAGAGGGAATCAACTGGAAACTGCTGCATGTGTCTTCAGACTTCAGACCTGCCTTCTCTCTGACCTACTACATACTTCACTTTCTAAAATCAGTCACGTGACCCTTTCTTCTGTTCCCATACTGCCCAAAGGGGAAGGCGATTCACAGTGTGTGTGTGTGCATGGATTATCCCCACCATCTTTTCCAAAAGAGAAGTTTCTCTGTGTGTGCAAAGTTGAATGTACTATAGAATTTCATAGATTTCTCTTTTTGTTTCCTTACTGTTAATGTCATTTCAATCACCAAAAACGATACCATCATATTTTAAAGATGAGGAAGAGTAAAGAAAAAATTTGTATAACAGCACTGCTGAAAGCACTGTCAGAATTTACTGTGTTGAGGGATGGGTTGTATTACAGTCATTAGCTAGTGGTTTTGAACAGCTGACCTTTCAGAGTGTAACCCAATACATACCCATTATGCCACCAAGGCTCCATTATTGAATGAACAGATTAGTCAAAGTTTTCCATCTTTTTCTTTGTATATGTCATAATCACCTCCCCAATCTCCTTTATACCATCCCCTTAGGATGGAACCAACTAGACCATAGAAGTTAATGCAGGTCATTCTGCTTAGTATTTGCTTTTAATTATATTATATTATCTGTGTGATATTAAAGCTTTTGGGCTGAGAAAAGGCACACAGTGTATTGTACATATAATTTAGCTCAGACTTACTCTCTTCATCATAATTATACACTTTTAAAATTTTCCTTATATTAGGTCTCCCTTGTGTTAATGAAATAGGTATGATATGCCTTTATTTTATCTATTTCATATGTCTTTTAATTTGTATCTATTTAGCAACACCCTCCCATCACCCCAGACCACCACAACCCAATTCCCTAACTTATTTCTCTGAAATCCATCTGCCTAAGCCATTGATGGAAGATAAGCATTACAAATATTTTATTAATATTAAAACATTAAATGCATGCAAATCATTGTTATCCACATACTTTGTTAACTTACATTACCTACATAAACACAAATGTTATTCTATTAATCTCATTTGTAAAGTAATTATTTTATTTACATGTTTTGTAGTTACTGTTACCCATTAAGTAGGAGGAAGATGAGGCTGTCTGCCCCATGAAGAGTTTTCATCTCAGAAACACACAGGCAGTTCTCACCTGCCATACAGTGTTTCCACGGGTAAAAATGGACTCAGTAGCAGTACGTGTTGAGCATTATCTATTAAACTCTATGAATTTTTAGAATCTTGACCATTTATATGTAAAAATCTCACTTTTGATTTATTAACATTTGTGTATTACAAATCAGGGAAATTAATGTGATAGAAATCTTATGTAAATAAAACAGCACCATTTATTGAATGACTTTTGAAAATTGTGGCTTAGTTTAATTATTTATGATAATATTTAATAGCACAAGAGCAAATGTGCTTGGATGATAATTTGTCAAACTAATTAAAATGATCCCATTAGGCTATCTACAAATGTAACTAAAAAATTTGTCAAGTAAGATATGAAGAAGATCATGTCCATGTTTGTGGTTTAAAATCTGCAATGTAAAAACGGAGGAAGCATTTATTATTGCTTTACTTTAACTGAAGATTGTTCCAGAGAGGAAAACCAACCAAACAAAACGCCAGTTGCCTTCAAGTTCATTGTGACGCATGGCGACCCTTGTTGTTCCACAGCTGTTGCCTTTCAGCCATTGTTAGTCATTTCTTTCAAGGATCCTCTGGAGGGATTTCACCCATTAAACTTGGCTCGCAGACAGATTCTTGCCTGCTTGTCCCATCCAGGGACTCCATGCTTGTAATATGTCTCAGTGCACATTCCCGTGTGATACCTTTCACTCAAGGACGCAAGAACTAAAGTTTTAGGACCAAAGGTTTGCTAATCAAAGAATTTGTATCTGGAGCTATTATTTTTTACCAGTCAAAAAATCTTTTGTACAAATTCAAAATAGATTGATTTCTTTTATCATTTGTTTAAACTCTTTGTATCAATTGTTTCCTTGATATTTGAAATACCTAATGAAGTTCATATTTTGATGTTTCTTGGCCACATGGACTCATTATCAGTCATTAAGGGGAGATAATCTTAAAAACACACAAAAAAAACAATCCAAAAGGAACTCTCCTTACAAATTCTGAATAGATCTCCTGACCATTCAAACCCCAAATTAGATTATATTTAACTTTTCCATTTCATCTGTTCCAAGTCATTTTAATTTTCTGGAAGTGTTCTTTGGTAATATCATTGCCAATGAAATGCTCTGAGAGAATCTTTTATGCCTTCAGTTCAGAAGGAATTTCCTACCCACATGGTAATTTGCCCATTTGTCTGATCACATAATCCATTCTGCAGATTTCTGACAGAGAATCTTGTCTCTCATCTCCATCAAGAAATGTCAATGCCTCAGGATTATCAACTACATTAAATTCTTACATTGTAAGAATTTGAGGTTGGCAATCGTAATAAAATCCTTCCTAAGACTATTTCAGGGGTGTATTCTCTCACCAGGCATTATTGAGTCTACATAATGTGCAAATAATCCAAAAAACTCGACTATGTGAAAAAGAACAGATAGCAGAACTGGAGGAAGTGTTACTAATTACTTGATATGTGCATATAAGGCAACCTTGCTTACTCCAAGGCAGGAGGATTTGAAGCACTTGCTGATGAAGATTAAGGTGTGCAGCCTTCGATGTGGATTATTGGTGAGGTACAGAAAGCAAAAGCCCCATCTATCTGACCCAACATTGACAAGACTGTTCAACTTAGCTGGTCTAATTACTGCCGTCCCACAGGACTTGTTCATGTCTTACCGCTGCTGCTTCTTTCAACCTCTGTGCCTGGTTGAAATAAGTAATTTCTCTCATGCTATGATTTTTTTAACCTTTTAACTACCCAACATTTATGCAAATACTTTATTAAATGGGAAAAAATGAAAAGTGATAATAACGTAAGAGCTCTACAGTGGTAAAGTTAGTACAACACTGGTAAAAATTCATAACACACGTAAAAGAAAATAAATACAAAACAATAGTTAAATAAATAGAAAATTTAAAGCATACTTTCTCTAAGAGTATTACAGGTTGTTAATCTTCCTGCAATTCCGATAGCACATTCTTTATCATAGGATACAGTTTCTCTTATTGTTCGGTCAATATAAAGATTGAAAATGTATGACGGGAATCTACAACCTTTATGTACACTTTCCCCGATTTTAAAGCATGTAGTATTCCACTTTCTGTTCCCACTGAATGTCTCTTGATCCACTTACAGCTTCCACATGACAATAATTAATTCTCCTTCTTCTCAAGGATACCCCTAATTTAGAGATATGCAAGCTCAATAAAATGCAACTAAACAACATGCTGGTTCTGCTTTCAGCCAAAACTCATCTGACACTGACAATGACATCCCTTGTTCCTTGTCCTCTTCTGAATCTGGTATGAAGCTCGGCAAACTCCAAGTCAGCATATTGATCGAAGCATTGTTGAATGATCTTCAGCAAAAGTTTTCTTGCATGTGATATCAAGGATATTGTTCTATCATTTGCACACTCTATTAGGTCACTTTGGGGAGGATGGGTACAAATGTTTATCTCTTTCAATCAATGGGCCAAGTAGTTGTCTTCCAAATTTCTTGGAATAGATGGGTGTGTCCTTCTAGTGCTTCATCAGCTCATTGAAACATTTCAATGGGTATTATATCAATCCGGGAACCTTGTTTTGGTTAATGTCTTCAGTGCAGCTTGAATTTCTGACAAGTATTATTGATGGTTACTTATATGCTACCTCTTGAAATGGTTGAATGTAGGCAAGTTCTTTTTGGCAAAGTGACTGTGTATGCTTTCTTATTTGTATGCCTCCTGCATCAGTCAATGTTTGGTCCATAGAATCTCTCACGATTACAACTGGAGACTTGAATTTTTATTTCCTCAGGTCTTTCAGTTAAAGAGATACTGTGTGTATTATTCATATTTTATTTTCTAAGTCTAGGGCTTTCCCCATTTCTTCATCATGTTTGACTTTTTTTGAGATGCCCTATGAGATATTGTATTCAGCTCTTCGACTCTATCATTTCTTCCATGTGTTTTAACTACTCTATGATTACTACAAGGTTCAGAGTCTTGGCTGACATCAACTTTGATATGTTTTCCATTTTTAATGATCCCTGTTTTCTTTATATATGACATTCCTGACATCATCCCACAGTTCATCAGGACTTCTGTCATTGAGATGTTCTTAAAATTGGGGTTTGGGATATATTCAAGATCATATTTTGGGTCTTGTGGAAAGGGTTGAATCTTCTGCCTCCAAATCAACTTGAACTTACATATGAGCAATTGGTATGTTCTACAATTATTCTGGTAACTGGCTTTAGCTACTTATATTGAGCTCCTCCATTATCTCCTCCTAAGCAAAAAGCAAGCAAACAAACAAAAAGCACTGCCATTGAGTTGATGCCAACTCATGGAAAACCTGCAGCATAGGGTAGAACTATCCCTTTGAGTTCCAGCGATCATAAATCTTCACAGTACTAGACAGCCTAGATCTTTTCCCAAGGAGTGCTGGTGGTTTTCAAAATACTGATCTTGATTTTGGAAACCTGAAGAGTAAACTCTAGGATAGAGAAGCCACCAGGACTTCTCTGTCCACAGGTATAATTATTTCGTTCCTGTGTATTCCACCCAGAGAAATCAATTTGTATATCCACCTTTTGTATTTTTCAGGGAAAGTATTTGCTATGAATAAGTCATTGGCCTTGAAAGTTTCTATCATGTAATCTCCAGCTTTGATTCGATCATCAAAGCCACATTTTTCAACTACTGTTCTTTCCTCTTGGTTTTCAATTCTTGGATTCTAATCACACGCAATTATTAATGCATCTCTAATGTGTGTTTGATCAATTTCAGAATGAAGATATTGGTAGAATTCTTCAATTTCTATAGATGCAGTTGGTACATTAATTTGAATAATACTATTGGATTTATTTCTATGTGGATGGCCATTATCCTATCACATACAACATTGACCTTCAAGATAGATCTTGAAATGTCCTCTTTTACGAGAATGCCATTCCTCTTGATTGTGCCATTCCCAGGACAATAAGCCATATGATTTAATGATTCACACTCTGCAATACCAATGTCTTTCAGCTCACTAATGCCCAAAATAACAATCTTTATTGTTTGAATTTTCCTAGATTCATACTTTCTAAATTCCAAGTTCCAGTTATTAATTGATACTTACAGCTGTTTCTTCTCATTTTGAATTATGCAGCATTAGGAGATGACGGCTCTGAAGACTTTACTCCGGCGGGTTTTACTCCACCTTGTCATTATATCTACTGTGTTTTGTGACGGCAACTCCTTCTCAGCCATATTTTAAGTGTCTGCAGACCCGAGGGGCTCATCTTCTGGAGCTGTTCCTGACAATGTTCTTCTTATGTTCATTAGGTTTACAGTAGATCACGATGTTGGATGCAGTCCACAGCTAATTCCCTTGGTCAATTCCCCTGCAGGGTAGAGCCTTTGCCTTCTTTGTAGTCTCTTCTCAATCAAGAAGCTCTGTTGAAACCCGCTTACTTTGGGCGACCTTGCTGGTAAGTGAACTACCAGTGACACAGCTTCCAGCAGCACGCCAGCCACCACAGTATGGCAAGCTGACAGGCATATGGTGGCTCTGCTTACTGCATGTTGTTAGCAAGCCTTCAATCGTGACATCACATTATGCTTCGTGTAGAATAATTTCTCAGATTACTTGTTTAGTGTACATATGGGATAGGTGTGATGAAAGGGTACAAGCCCGAGGTATACTTTTCTTATTTCAATCAGCATAATATCCTTTTGCTCTGTTCAAATGACTTCTTGGTCCATGTACTTTTTCTGCATAAGCACAAATAAATGTTGTGAAATTCCTATTTGTCTTAATGTTATACATAATTTCCCTTGATCCACAAAGTCAAATGTCTTTGAATAGTCAATAATATACATATATATATATATATATATATATATATATATATATATATATATATATATATATATATATATATATATATAAAATCATCACTGAAAATCCATCTGACTTCAGCAAGTATGTTTTCTCCAGTGGAATCTGGCTCAAATTGGTAGCTCTCTTATTTACTCTTTTAACTTATTTTGAATTGTCTTAAGTAGAATTTTACATACATTTGACATTGAGCTTATTGTTCAATAATTCCCACATTCTGTTTTAATCACGTTCTGTTTTAATCCTATTTGTATTATACTTACATTTGACATTAAACATGTTGTTCAATAATTCCCCTGTTTGGTGATGTTTCTCTGGATTCAGCACAAATATGAATTCTTCCCAGTAAGCAGACTGAGTAGCCATCTTCCAAATTTCACGAGCTAGGCAACATGGAGTGCTTCCAGTGACTTTTACCTTGCTGAAACACTTCAATGAATAATATATGAATTCCAGGAACCCTGGGTCTCATGAATGTATCCACTGAAGCTTGAACTTCTTTCTGTACTGTCAGTTCATGATCATATGTTACCACTTCACAGGGTTGAATTTTGACCCATTCTTTTTGGTTCAGTGGCTCTATATTCCTTCTATCTTCCTTTTATAATTCCTGCTTATCAAATGATTATTTGCTCATAGAATCATTTAACCTATCAGTTTGAGACTTAACTTCTATCTTCACTTACATCTTGTATATGCAAAGTATTCCTAATTTTGGGCTTTCTAACTCCGGGTCTTTGCACATTTCATTGTAATACTTGTCTGTTCAGCTGCCATTTAATATTTCCTGGTCAGTCTTTAATTTCATTGTCTCTTCCATTTGCTTTAGCTACTCTACATTCAAAGACTTTTTTGACGTTCACTTTGATCTTTTCTTTCTTGTCTTTTTACAGAATTTGTTTTCTTCATATACGAGGGTCTTGATGCCGCCCACAGTTCATCATGTCTTCTGTCATCAGTGTTCAATGTGGCAAATCTATTCTTGAGATGATCTTCGACAACACTAAATGGTCAACACTATTTTGAGGAGATTGCTCATAAATTGAATCCCTTCCAACATACATGGACTCATCCTTTAGCACTCCTCTGGCAATGCGGTGCTGCTGTTCATAAGGTGTTCAGTGGTTACTTCTCGGAGGTGGACAGCCTAGTCTTTGTTTGTAGTCTGTTGTTAGTCTGGAAGCTCCACTGAAACTTACTTACTATGGTGACCAGCCTAGCAATGTAATTGCCTGTGTTACAGCTTCCAACATGACAGCAACACGGAAGTCATCACAATATAACAAATTGATGGCAATACCATTAATAGGTTAGAAAATTTACTTCCTAGTAAGCCAGATTTCTTTCTTTTTCTTTCAATCATTTTATCGGGGGCTTATACAACTCATCACAATCCATACATCCATCCATTGTGTCAAGCACTTTTGTACATGTGTTTCCCTCATCATTCTCAGAGCATTTGCATTCTATTTGAGCCCTTGGTATCAGCTCCGCATTTTTCCCATCCCTCCCCGCCACCTCCTCCCTTTTGAACTGTTAATAACTTATAAATTATTATTATTTTGTCATATCGTTCACTGTCCAACTGTCTCCCTTCACCCACTTTTCTGGTGTCCATCTCATAGAAAGGACTTTATATGTAGATCCTTGTAATCAGCTCCCCCTTTTTACCCCACCTTCCATCCACCCTTCCAGTATCACCATTCTTACCAATGATCCTGAAGGGATCATCTACCCTGCATTCTGTACCAGTGCACATCCTCTATGCCAGATTTATGTTAATAAATATATGATCAAATATAGAAATAAATTCATAATTAAAGTTTCAATATAAAATTTTTACCTATTGATTTTAAACAAGAAATTGAAAATACATTACTACATCTTCGTATATTAGAATAAATCTAGCATAGAAGAAATTCAAAAGGAAATTTGAGATAATTACTTAAAATATTTTAAAATGCTGAAAATGGCTCATTTAAAAGAAGGGGCAAATGAAACAAATAAACCATTTATTAAAACAATATATTTTAAAAGTGATGTGAACTCTATAGAATAAAACAGAGTTTACACCAAAGTTTAATACATTTACTATTTAGATTAAAATTATGTCAGCTCGTGATTGTTTTTTTAAAGTGGAAGGCTGCTTCCTGGCTATTTGAAGGAGATGAGGGAGCCACTTTGTCTCCTGGAGGCTAGGGTTGATAAGAGGGGCTTCCGGAGAACAGGCCTGCTTTAGGAATGTTCCCAGGAGGAGGATGCTTTTAGGTAGGTTTATAATTAGTCACGGAGTCGCATGCATTTAAGAGCCATTACAACCTCAGCACATCCAAATCACTATGGTGATGTGACTGAGAACAAGAATGAGTCCTGCAAGCTGACAAGGACCGATGTCAGACTGAGATAAAAATACCAGAAGTAAATACAGTGCAGACTGTCATCTCTTCACACCACGCTGGCCCTGCCTCCACTTTATGAAGTCAACAGACAAAGTTACATACACTTTCTTCTCAGTGAGAAATGTCCAGTAATGTTTTCACCATTGTGTTCAACATTTACATCTAATGTTCTAAATATAGGCACACAACAGAACATAAAATAACATGAATTTCCGGTACACCATTATGGGTGCTTAAATAGCAGTCCTATTATGTTTGGTGCAATTGTTGATAAATATCAGGATCATATCAATAAGTCTTTGTTGACTGAATTCATAGATAAACACGTGGGTTTCAAGTGTTTTACTGATGACTTTAGCTATCGTTTTGGCGTTTTCTGGGGAGAGCTGATAGGCTAATGGTTCTGAGTTGCACTGCTAACATCAAGGTCAGCAGTTTGAAACCATGATGCAGAATAAATTTCAGGTTTTCTCCTCCAGAGAAGAGTTCTAGTCATGGAAACGCAGAGGGGCAGAGCTCCCTTGCCATCTCGGGTCACTAAAAGAAGGAATGAAGGCCATGGCAGTGAGTTTGGATAGCTTTTACTCTTTCTCTCATTTTATGTGTTTGTCCTGGCAATGTCTGTGAACATTAGGTGAAATTTGAAAGAGCTCGTTTTATGTCTGTGGTTCTTCTGGGTGTCGGTACCCTCGTGGAGAGTTAAGAACCCTGGCATTTACTCAGCTTAAAATGAAAGGGGTCAGTCCTCGTAGATGTCCTGATTGAAGAAACACGGGAAGCTACCGTGGAATTCCTATAAGATGCAGACCCATGTAAATGGATACAAATGGCATTCAGGACTTACCAGGCTTGCATTACTAGACTACTTACTCGAAAGCATTCCTAGACTAATATTCTGCTCTCTTTAAGAAGAAAGAGTTGGCATTGCAGTAAGTGGTACGTTGTGCCTTCACAGTGTTTTAGATGCTTCGATGAGTTATATAGAAAGTTACAGCCTTGAAATCCCTACATAGTGATTTTGAGTTGGAATCAACTGGACAGTGGAGGAATGAACTACATTCCCACAATGAAGCTGCACTTATGCTGACAAGTTTTTCTTTTTCCTCTTTCTTTTTTAACTGTCGAAAGGGAAGCTCTGAATCTAATATAAGAAATCATGTGGTAAAAGGACATGGGCTCTTAGCATCCTTTCCAAACTCCCTAGGAAACTCCTTACAAAAGAGAAGCAGGTGCTAGTGAAAGATATAAAAAAACCTCCCGAAGGAGGTGGAGAAGGATAACAGAGGGTTATAAGTTCTGAGAAAGTTGAAACAGGAAAGCATAATACCATCAAATCAATTCTGACTCACAATGACCCTATAGAGCAGAACTTCACTCTCAACAGCTGAAAAACTTGAATCAGTGATTTTACATTAAGCAACTTAATGCTCAATTCCAAGCAGCATCAGAACTCTGCCTTGGAAACCAGAAATCACATCCAATGTTGAATCTTGGAAATGAGCAGTGATGAAGGGTGAGTCTCAGAAAGTGACTCCGTTGGTCAGAGGTCCTTTACTTTTCTGTCATACTCCGGCCTAGAAATGTGTTCAAACTTAAAGGACACAGACATTCTGAGAACATGATATTTTCCAGAGGAAAAGAAGAGAAACTCTTAGCATATACATTCTATAAAGTTTACATTTTATGTTGTAGAAACTAGAGGTCCTATTCTGAGGCATTATATAGATCTTATGAGCCTTATTTTTTTTCATTGCTAGGTAGAACAATATACATCTTAATTCCTTGGAAAATGTAAACCCCAGGTTCCACTGCATGCCAGCGAAACCAGTGACCCTTGTGTCAGACCCGTGTAACAGTTTACATATATTGTTGGAGTGTACAGGGAGGTCGAGAACATCTAAATAATGGTAACTCAATAGGCACACCCCCACAAAACCAAACAAAAAAAAAGCACTGCTGTTGATTTTATTTAGATTCATAGTAGCACCGAGGCTGTAAATCTTTAAGACAGATCACATCTTCATTTTTCTCCCAAGAAGTGGTTGCTACATTAAACTGCTGGCCTTGCACTTAGCAGCCCCGTGCCTAGCTCCCTGCCAGCCCAGGGATCTTTAGAAAAAGGTGCACCTGACCAATTAGTTCATACTAATTTCAGTGGCATTTGACTAGTACTGATAGTGGTGGTGTCCTGGCTGTGAGTTGGGTTTTGAACGGTCAGATCAGCAGTTTGAAATGACCGTAAAGCATCACAGGCTCAGACTCTCACAGGGCTCATTCTCGCCAGCCCTCTCGTCCGCAGCCGGGGAGCCAGCAGTGGAGATGACTTCTCAGCTGCGAGGCACGTTTCTCGGGTTATTTTGGTATCCATCTTTTGGACACCGTTTGCTTATTATGCCTCTATTTTTCCGTGTGTCCCAAACGCAGCATGTGCTTAGAAATTTCTGTTTTGCAAAGTTTACATGGAGCATTAAAATTTTGTTTCATTTAATGCAAAATAGTATATCTCATTTCTGAGCTAGAGCTCTAAGGTAAGTGGGAAGTGGGAACATATGGCTTCTAAGTTTCCTACTCTTAAAACTTGTGATTTATTGGCTCAAGATATAGTCCAAACGTAAAAGTGGATATTAAATTGTAAGAAGGACCAAAAGTTGAATTACATGTGTTTTAAGGGTATTACTTAGGCATTTATATACTTTCTCTAATTTATTTAGAATTATGGATATCTAAGGAGAATACTTTTTAAGCACAAAAATTTAACCACATGCAATATAGAATTAAAATAATTCATTAATTCGCTAAATTTAATTTAGGAATAATCCTTTATTCAGATTTTCTGGCAGAGCTTTTTGTTATTTATGGCCTCTCTCCAATTCTGGTCTCTATGCGATATTGGTTCATTATGCAAACTTGCATAGATGTCGGCCTTTCCCCCCATGTGCTGTAAGCAGACTTTGAAGTGTCTTTTTACCTATATATTTTTTACATTAAGGAAAGAGACATTAAACTTCAAGTTTTAAAATCTGTATTCTTTATAGCATTTTCTGAATTATATTTCCTGTTGGCTATATTTGCTCTTTAGAATTGGCTTATATTTTCTACGGTAAGCCCTCTTCCAAGTGCTGAGAGTCAAGGGTCTTATTTTGAGGACTAAGGTGTGCCAGACCCAAGTCATGGTACCCTTACTATTTTGTTTAGTTGTTATTGTTGCTGTTAGGTTGTGTTTGTTTGTTGTTTGTTTTACTAGTAAATCATTTTATTGGGGCAAGCTCTTTTAACAATTCATATATTAATTGTATCAAACACATTTTTACATATGTTATCATCATCAATTGAAAAGCATTTTCTTTCTGCTTATTCTCAATCACCTCAAATGCATGTGAAAGTTGGACATTGCATAAAGAAAACCTAAGAAGAATCGATGCATTTGAACAATGGCATTGACAAAGAATATTGAAAGCACCATGGCCACCAAAAGAACCAACAGACGAAGTACAGCTAGACTGATTCGGAGACAAGATGGTGAGACTTTAACGCACATATTTGGGCAAGTTGTCGAGCAAGACTAGGCCCTGGAGAAGGACATAATGATTGGGAAATGGAAGGGCAAAAAAACCAGGAAGACCCTTAATGAGATGGACTGACACAGGGACTGCCACAATTAGCTCGCCTGGAGGACCAATAGTGAGGGCGGTTCGGGACTGGGCAGAGTTCAGTTCACTGGACATAGGTTTGGTTGCTCTGAGTCAGAACTCACTGGATGACACTTACCGACAACAAGATCCTTTAATTTAGCAACTTCATTATATTTTATTGCACTTGGTCTAAAGAATTAAAAGTAACTTCTTGACATTTAGGACTCTAATAATAAAGAAATGGTACTCATTAATATATTCCAATGCTATATTAAGCATTAAGAATAAGAACAGTTGTTAAAATGTCACAGTGCTCTCCTCTGACCCTCAGGCAATTATTCTTAGAAATTAATATCGCCAGTTAATAAAGTGGGGCCTGAAATGGGATGCTGCTGTTAAGCATATCGATTGAAATAAATGCAGTCAATTATTCAATTGAGAATATCCTGTTTAGTCAATAGTTATTGAAAAACGGTAGGTTTTTTTGAGAGGCATCTTTAATTATACATTCAAGCATTTTGTATTTTAATCACTTCCTTTTCACAACTGTGGAGCAATTGTTCGGAGAAAGGTAGTCTAATTAAAGTAATCTACTTTAAATGATCACAAAATACTCTCTAAATGTTCGGAAGGAGTGAAAATCAAGCTGACACTAATTTATTGTTTTCTTACTTAGAGGAAGACTTGGGCAAAGCGTTTCTTTGGTTCAACTCGGGAACACGTTTGCACTAAAATGACCTTTGAGGTTTTACACTTGAAATTTGTTGAACATGTCATTCCATGCCTCCCGATACGACAAGAGTCAGCTGTTCTTACTTCGTGATTTCCTCAGGTCTTACAGAGGAAGCCTGAGAATTCCCCTCTCTGCTTGGCGGGTGGTGGTGATGACAGTGCATTTGGGCTGGCGGCCTTCTATGTCCTTGGTCAGGACCTGGCTGTCAAAGCGCCCTCAGTCTTATTGGTGCTAATGGACAGCCAGTCGAGCAGGCTGGTGGGTGCTGGAAATAGCCTTGTTTTTAGAGGCCTTGAGTCAAGTCTTCCATAAAAACACAGGGGATTTGGGAAAAGGTGTTTTAACTGCCACATCATACTGATCTTTGAAAAGGAGTGTTTGAGACTTTTCAGGGCACTCTTATTCAGAGAAGAATTGTGTGGCCTGGGAGAGAAGAATGGTCAAAAAGGAGCATTTACTAAGAAATCATTATGGGCAAAGTTGGCCAATTTAAAAAAGGTTATTTTACTCAATTGTTAACTCTTGAAGAAGACAAGTTCCTTCTTGTTACTTACTACAAGATTAAGGCTTACTAATGAGGTAAAGTTTACTTTCTTAAAGTCTCCCAACTACTAAGTTACAGGATTGGGACATGGCCACAATTCTGATCTGTTGAAGTCCATGGATATCTAAGTGCACGTCAGCTCAGTAAAACTATGCAGATGGTGGCGCAGCATCACATAATGCACTAAAATCACAGGTTAGAGTGCAGTGCTGGCTTACACAGGAGAAAGCCTCAAATGGTAGGTTTTAAAATTTTGTCCCAAGACTGTTCTAGAGGTTGTGGGACTGTGATTACTGCTAAAGTGTTTTGTTTATAGAAAGCCAGTGTGTGCCACATGTTCTTTCTCTTAACACAACCTGCTTTTAAAGAAAACATAAGTTAGGACAAGTAACGTCTTCTAACCTGTCTGCTTGCTATGTACCTTATTCCTAATAATGACTTCTTACAAGCTGCAAAAGATTCTCTTGGGATATTGCAAAATAGCATTGGGACGTTTCCATTTCTTATTCTTAAAATAATGTGTGTGTAGAATTAATAAGTGAAGACACTAATATTGACGAGAAAAAAAAATAACTCTTTAACTGGGATGTTAAAATGAGTAACTTTCCTTAGAGCATTAAGAGAGAGAAACAAGAGACTCAAATGTCATGAGCAACATTGGATGACAAGGGACAATTCTGCTGTCCAGAAGATTCAGGCTTACCAGCAACAAATGCATCCCTAAAGTTAGATCCATGTGGCAAGTTATAAACCAATGCCCAACGAGACTGAAGTCCTCTTCCTGGCTTCTTATTGTTCAGTCTTTCACTTTCAAGCATTGGGGAAAAGTATACATTTTTCTGCACAGATTAGCATCCACATATTAACAAGTTTCACTCACTTTAGTAATACTAATCTGAATTTGAATTTCCAAAATGATAGTGACCTATTCTTTCAGAGTTTGAAAAGATAGACAGGTCTATTTATTTCTGATGACAGCAAAGGCATCTTTGATCGCCAGTTAATTCTCCCCATAAATCCAATCACTGCTTGATGACATCGTCACCCTTTCCATTCATGAAAAGCCATATGAGCAGGCAGTGCTATCCATGCTTCTGTGCTTTTAATTTTAGGGTGTATGAAAGACAGAAAGGACTTTTCCTGCTATTTTTAAGTGATGAATTTATTAAACGCACTGAAAGTCCAATTTGGTTCTTTATTCATAGTTATAAGCTATTTATTTCAACTGTTCAGCAGAATGGTGATTGCTTGCCTTTCTTCTTTCACAAGGGCCATTCTCTTTATAATAGCAGGAAAGGGTTCCAAGTTGGATTTTCATTGTCAGGAAATTGTTTTTTTAGGATTCCCTGCCTGGAATGATGTCACTACATCTTTACCTGATTATGCCAATAGTCTGGTGAAGTTCAGAGAGGGAAGATTCAGGGTGCTGTTATTATTGCTGAAGAACCAGAAAGGAAAGCATACAGGAGTCACACTGCTGTGATTGTATGAGGTATACATCAAATACTATAATCGCTAAGGGAAAGATTATGATGCATTATATTACGTTTATCCACTTATAAGCCAACCCTGGAGTCACAAGGAGAACAGAATTAAGCAAAATGCACATGTACAACTTTACATTCAAGCGTTCAAGGAAATAAGACAATTAAGGAAGGTGCTTGGAAGGTATCAAACACATTTATTTCAATTACCATTGGTCAATATGGTATCTCCAGTTCATCCTTGATTGATCAACTTCATAAGTCAATCTTGTCAGTGAGAGGTGATGATCATTTCTCAGACTACTTTTGCCTCTGTTTTTACTCTTCACCTTATTTCTTTTAAAATTATAATGTAAATATATAAGGTACTCCCTTTATGAAAAGTTAAACTGTAAGCAGACAATTTTTATTATTCTGAAAATTCCAAATAAAACCATTTGGTCTTAGAATAATGGTTTAAAACTTGGACATTGTGTTTATTTAAACAGTTATCATGATAGTTGGTTGTCAAATTAACAGTGAGTGACCTGTTGAAAGTTGGTATATTTAATAGCTTCACCCTTACATTTTTTTTCTCCTTCTGGAGACATCTAACAGTTTAAAAATACCACAACCATCTGTGATAAAAACTTCATTGTTTCTCTTAAGTTCATGGGGTCTGCTTTGAAGGTCTCCCTGAATTGAAACTATCTCCATGGTAGAGGGGTTGACAGCAGTGGAGAGCCTTGTGCTGTACTGGCTTGAACCCACCAGCCTCTTTGCCATCTTTGGGAGACAGACGTGGCAGTTGACTGCTGTAAATAATTACCGTCTGAGTAGCCCTCAGTGGCATCTCTACAGGGTCGCGTGAGTCAGGATCTACGTGACTGCAAAGGACTCTGGGCTCTAGACACAATTCAGTAAATAGTCATTTCTTTTCAATAAGATTCCCCAGCCTGTATCTCAAAAGGAAAACTTATGGTTTATATTCCCTAACATGGCTTTATTCTTTATGGTATTCTCTCAAATAGGCTACAGAGTTTCTGCATCTTCATGACAAATTTTTTTTCTAAAATAAGCAGAACACAAATGGATAACTTGTATAGGGAATGGCCGCCACATACTTGAAAACCCAGCTCGGTTTAATCCTCACTCCTTTATTAACCCTGGCGTAGCTTTGAGGTTGCCTGAAGATATTGGAGCTAGGGAAATGATCAAGTGAGAAGTCTTATCACCCCATCTGTTTCTGAGCAAGACTCGTCAGCACTGCAACATCGCAATGATTTGACTCAGATGTCGTAGAATTACGAATGATTTGGATAAAATTGTCATTGACGATGAAAAGTGGGTCATTTTTTCCTGAGGTTTTCAGACATCCTATGACCACAGGTATCTAAAATCTAGAATTCAGCATCTATTTAATTATTCCCTAGCTAGTCTTTCTTATTATTATTTCGAAGGTGAACAGAGTAAGTCCCCTCTGGAGTTTAGTGGAGACGTTATTCTAACGCACCTGCTGCTGTTTCAGAGCAACGTGTGGGCAAGTCCAATAGCTTTTGTCATTTTCTAACCTATTTCTAGGTGATTGAACAGGGAGGGGGAAGCTCAGGTGCAATTGACCAGAATTAACGTGTAAAATAACCCAGACGCTTGTGTCATAGGAAGGCCATAAATGCTGGCGAGTAAGGTCCTTCACAGACTCTTGCGGTGCATAAAGACTGTGACCATCGGTGACCCGGCACTAATGAAAACTAAAGACACAACAAAATGTGTTGCTTATTAAGTGAATCTTAACTCATGTCAACTCCATGTAAGGCATAGATTTCCCTGGTTGCTGAAGTACACCTCTCGGTTTCCCTTGCAATACGGAGTGGGGTCACACCGGTCAACCTTCACGTTAGCCTTCTATCACGAACTGCTGTACCAGCCAGGCGCCTTCCTAGGCAAGAGCACAAACTGAAAATACTCTGACATCCCCTATGAAATGCAATTCCTTTCTACTTAATATGAATAGTTTAGCATTAACTTTGAAAGTACTTCACCACAATTGGTGGGTTGGCTTGGCAATTATGAATAGCAACCTTATTGTTGTTTGCTGTTGTTGCTAGGCACCCTCCAGTGGGGTCTGGCTGGTAGCAGCCCTGTGTACAGACAGAAAATGATGACAGCCGGGTCCTGCGCCAGCCTCACAACTGTTCTTGCGTGTGCGCCCATTGTTGGAGCCACTGTGTAATGTGGCTTCTTGAAGGACTACCCTACGACTTTACCAAGCACCAGTCCTAGATAACGAATTTTATAAGACATCTTTTAGAAAAACAATTGTTATAAATGCAATTGATTTTGCACAATTACTAAATAATGAAGTTAGCAGAATGATATATTTTATAAGACATTATAAAATAAAGACTGTCTTTATTTAAAGATTTTCTTATGGGAGTTGAAATTCATTACTTTGCAGATAAGAGAAAAGGTATCAAAATTATTGTCAGTCCCTTAAAATTTCACATCTCTTGTTTAATGTGTCCATGATGTCCAAAGTTAAGCAAACTCATTTGCAGTCATGCAATGAACAGGCAAGCACATGGGCATCTTCAAGACATTAAAACGAAAAAGTAATTAAGCATACAAAGCCAATGATCTGATAAAAGCTAGACTTCTTTGCCCATGGTATCTTATTGATTCACACTGCTCTCTGTCCCACCGTGAATACAGATATCTTTATAGCAATTTTTACTGCCTGTAATTATTTATTTGTTATCTGATTACTTGCACTCAAATATAAACTCATTGGGGATGTGATGTCTTCTGTCTCTTTCAATGCCTAATATTCAAAAGAGATGACATGGAGATTGAATAGATGAATGCAAACAAAACAGTAAAATACCTAATTGACTGTGTCTTATGGCATTAAAGTACTCACATAATATCACCTCTCTTTTCCATGTTAGAAACCATTCAAAAGTTCAGACATATCAATATGCCAGCTTTAATATTGATAAAAAGGCTAGCTTGGTGATGTGAGCCACATGGTCCCACATATAAATCTGTCTTGTAGTGTGCGGATTCAGCTCTAACTGAATCCACGGTAGACCACAATCTACTTAGGTAAGACCACAGCCTGCAATGCACAGGAGGCAGGGAGATCAGCAAAGAGGAATGGTCTGAGTCGCACTTGCTCCTTCTCGTACACAAACCTACTGACCTGAGAACTCCTTCTTCTCACAAGGGGCAGGGAGGGTTTGGCAGAGAAAGACCCTCCTGTTAAGGTGTGAGGACATAGAAAAAATGATTTTCTGCCTCGCATCCCCAACCAAAAGACTTTTAGCCCAGATTGTTCAGCCTTTATTTTACCACGTGTGCATTTTTCCCTATGAGTTTCCGACTCTAGGGCGAGGCTCCATGGGTCACTAATGGCTGGGATGCTTTCCCACGTTTGAAACATATTCTTGTACTCTAGTTACACACACTCAGCATACTCTACCTAAAATATACATACACTCCACGCTTTGGGCTCTTCTTTCATGGACTGATCAATCCATAAATGCTTCTATGTACACAAGAGAATGAAACCTTTCAGTTTTTTTAAAAAACATATAAGCCAGTAACACTAAGTACTATATGCCTCAGCATTACTATAAGACCTGTGTATATCTCCATTTGAAAAATGGTAAAATCAATTATATGGAAGTGGGAAAATAGACATTCAAAAGGTTGGGGCATCTTTAGATTTTGAATTAAAATGTATAGCTACCTGTTCAACAAACAGATGAAGAATCTGAGGCCCCAAAGCATCAAACGACTTGTCCAAGTTTCCATTTCGTCATAGTAGGTTAGAACTAGAACTTAGACTTTCTACTCATACTTTTTTCACTCTTCATGGTTCAGGCTTACAGTCTTTCCTTTTTGTGACACACCAATAATTGGGGGGTTAATAGTCAGTTGAGTAGTAAAATGTATATACCATGTAAAGTATAATATTTTGACATGACATTAAATGAATAAATATGATTATTTTCAAGTGCTGATTGAAAATATTGTGCCTGTATTCCGTAGGCAGTCATTTTCCATCTTTTTCTAGCAGTTACCGTATAGCACAACTCAAGTTATATGAGAAAACGTTTCATAAAGATCTTAGTAGCCAATGATGATGTTTGATATATTATGATTAGGGAGTATGTATATATGTTTTAGAGAGAGAGACAGAGAGACAGAAAGACAGAGAGGGACAGAGAGAGTGCAACTCTCTAATTAATGTCTCAATTTTTAAGTAATAAATATATTCTTTGTGCTAGATATATCAGTAATACTATATTACATAAAAGTATTAACTTTAGTTTTAAAATGCCCTGAAGAATAAAACATTTGTATTATTATTATATTCAATGAATAATGTCATACAACTTGTTAGTTTTTATTAAAATCAAATATAGAAGTACAAAACGAAATCTGTGTAATTGGAACTAATTTGATATTCAGAGTTAGAAAGTCTTATGATTAAAATAACTGTTTTCAATAATTGACTTGGAATGGGTCTACAGAAATTGTATTAGTTGCCTCTGTCTGACTTTCTGTAATAATTACTTTGTTAAATGTCTGAAGTCCTGCGTTCCCATCTTCTAAACTAAATTACAGAACTTCATCACAAGTGCCGCAGGTACGATGGAATTACTCCAAAGTTCCATTGATTTTAAGGTTTCTATTTTCATGACTGAAAAGTCAATGAAAATCTAAAAAAAATTACATATACACATCTTCTCTTCTCTTCTGAAATAACTGGGTAATAAATAAGCTCTGCAATAATATTTCTCAGGTGCTTTTAGAAGTAAAAATTTTTAAAAATTGAATTGTATTTATAATTCTCTTTATAATATATTCACCTAATTTCTTTGTAGAAAAATTGTAAGTTAACAATTTTTTAAAACTTATATTTACACTTCATCCACATGTCATACATTTCAATCATATTCAGAAGACTTGTACAATTGTCACCATCTTCAATTCTAGAACAGTTTCTTCTTTCTCAGAGTGATTGTCATTCCTGTCATATCTTTTAATTGTGTCAAAAATATACACAACAGAACATTCTCCTAACCCACAATTACTACTTGTATAATTCAGTCTCATTGATAATACTCTTCATATTGTACAATTATTATTGACATCCTTTTCCAAATTATTCTACCACCATTGACATGAATTCAATGGCCCTACACAACAACGTTCCCATTCACCTGTGGTAACCATTGGTCAAGTTTGATGTGTTTATTATTATTTATTATTATTATAATTATTCATGGTTTTCTTGATATAGTAGTCACATATCATAAACTTCCATGGTTAAACCATTTTAAAAATGAGTTGTGTATATATATATATATATATATATATATATATATATATATATATGCATGTATATATGTAATCACTATCATTTTGAGGACTCCCTCCCCTCTCCCACATTAATTGGATTAGTGAACCTTTTTATCAGCACAATCTACAAATGTGTTTCCAACTAATCCAACACCATGTTACACAATCACTATTTATTATCACATTTAAAACAAAATAGATTAAAAATCACTAAAATAATGGTGGTGAGAATTGTAGATAAAATTCAAGATAAATGAAATTGATTAGGTTTTCCTTTTGTTATTATTCTTTACATTTGAATATCTCAACATATATGCTTTTAAAGATTAGACCTCTTGCCCTCTCCAATTTCTCTTTTGATGAACACTAACACATTAGGGGGAAATTTCAAAGAGCAACTGATATTTTACAAAATAAAAATATAAACTTTATTTCTCAAAATAAACTCCAAATCGCTCATAATATCAAATAGCTCATCATAAGTAGACATTATGGATCTTTGGCTACAACAATGGATTCAAACACAGTAATAGTGATTCTGGCACAGGACAGGGCAGTGTGTCATTCTGTCCTACATAAGGTTGCTATGAACGGAAACTTACCAGAAGGCACTGTCAACAACAATATCATTCTTTGGCACGCACAATCAAAAAGCCAAATACCTTGAGAATCAAAATAAAACAAAACAAAACTTGTTGCCATGACCTTTACACTTTAAAAAAAGAAGAAGGTCATTTCTTTGGGGCCTCTTACATCTCTTATAATAATCTATACATCAATTGTACCAAGGATATGTGTACATATGTTGCCATCATTATTTTATAAACATTTACTTTCTATTTCAACCCTTGGTTTAAGCTCCTCTTTTTTAACTGCCCTCCCCTGGTCCCATCCTTGTAACCCCATGATAAATTATAAAGTATTGTTATTTTCACATCTTAACAATGACCGCTGTCTCCAGTCCCCCCCGGTTCCTGTTGTTTGTCCCGTGAAGGGGTGTGTGGTTCTGTGTGAATCATTGAGGTTGTTCCTCCTTCCTCCCCAGCGCCCCCCACTTCTCCCCCAACACTCCTGGTATTGCTACTCCCATTTTTGTTCCTAGGGGCTTATCCGACCTTGGTTACGTGTATCATGAGCTCTTTTCTGTACCTGTGTACATGCTCTGGCCATGACCTTTCCTCTTAATTCATCCACATTTGCTTTGACTGGACTCATAGTGACCATTACTTTGAATATGTGTTTTCTTCAGGAGCATACTGGTAAAATCGTATTTCAGCTGCTATTACAATATTTCCAGAAAAGTATTTAGGATCAAAATTTAAAGTCTGCTTTAAATTGTTTGAAATTTCACTTGAAAGCTCAGCTCTTGCCTGCAGCTCATCTAAGCGCACCAATTTTGTCACTTTTTTTTTGAGAGGTTCTTTCTTTTTTTATTAATAAATATTTTTATTGGGGCTCATACATCTCTTATCACATTCCATACATACATCAATTGAGCAAAGCACCCTTATACATTTGTTGCCCTCGTCATTCTTTTTTTTTCTTTTTTTACATTTTATTAGGGACTCACACTACTCTTATCACAATCCATACATATACATACATCAATTGTATAAAGCACATCCATACATTCCCCACCCCAATCATTCTCAAAGCATTCGCTCTCCACTTAAGCCCTTTGCATCAGGTCCTCTTTTTTTTCCCCTCCCTCCCCGCTCCCCGCTCCCTCATGTGCCCTTGGTAATTTATACATCGTTATTTGGTCATATCTTGCCCTATCCGGTGGCACTTTTTTAGGAGAAGTTTGTTCAACTTTAAATTTTCAGTCAAAATTGTTTAATCTGAACCGACTGAGACGTTGGTGGGTTGGGAATCTCAGTTAGTTGGTAGAGTGGAGGGGTAAGGAGGAGGACGGCCCTTGGTGAGCTGGATGGACACTGGCTGGAAGGACTGGCTCAAACAGCAATGATTGTGAAGATGGCCCAGGGTCGGGCAGGAGAGTGTTTCACTCTATCTGCACGGGGTCGCTGTGCATCAGAAGCAACTTGCTGTGTGTCCTAACAGCAGCAGCAACAACAGCACGATGTTGACATTGCTGCTCCTGTTTGATAATGAGTCACCCATGGGGGCAGTGCTCCTCAACGTAGGTGTGAACTGTCCCCTTGGGCGCCTGAACTGATCTACTGCAAACTCAGACTTGCTGCTGTCAAGTCCCTAAAACAGAGCTGGGCTGTCCATTCATTTCTCAGACCGTACGTCGTTTCTGGGAATAGAAAGCCTGGTCTTTCGCACACACACCAGCTGATGGTTTCAAACAGCTCACTTTACGGTTATCGGTCCAACTCACAGCAGGTTGCTACCAGGGGCTTCAGTGGAATGATCTTGGGGTGGGGGCAGGGGACCTGTAAAAGCAGACTGGATCCTGGGTTCCTGGCAATAAGGCAAACGTTTTAAATTGTCAGGGGATACTGAGTAGTATTTTGTTTTTAAAAGTGGGCACTAGGCTAACTATAGGGCATATGGAAGATTGGTTTCTTGGAAATTGATGTGGATACTCCGCCATGCGGGGCTTCATCAAATCCATCATCTTGTATCCCCTAAAATGAGATAGCCACTCACAGCTGCTGGCTTCTTCTGGAAATTGTCCACCTCAGCTTTCACTCTTCTTCGCCTCAAACTTTACCAAATGTTTATTTTTATTCACTTTTACTAGAATCCCTGTTCTTCCGGTAGAGTATCTTACAAAATTATTCATTTCCATTCATAACCTCTCAAAAGAAAACATATTCAGATATTTTAAAACATACAAAATAGTACACATTTATTTTCTCACAGAAATATTTAAAAGCCATGCATATTTTTCATAATATGCAAGTCCATGAAATTTTGAAGGTCTCTCATACAGTTTGTTTTTCTGATGTAGTTTCTAATTTATCCACAAAGATTTTTTTCTCTCTAGAGATAAGAAACTGAGACTTTCTCATCTGTTCCACTCCACCTCCCCTCCCCTGTGGGTATCATTTACCTGCATGGTCTTCTGAAGAAAAGCAACAGACTCTCAGGCATTAGCAGCATCGGGGGATAGCTTAGTCTCCAGTATATCACATCTGTATTTTGTCATAAATTTAAAAAGTAGCTGATGATCTAGTACAAGTCATGTCCAGGAATATTTTTGATGTTGTATCCATCTAGTATCAGAAATGGGAGACTCCAGAAGTCTTTTCTCAGTCATATCGTTTCCCTCTTTTGGGCTACATTCTTTCAAAGATGTATCAAGAATTCTGTTAGGGCCCTTCTATATCTATCACAATCCAAATATTTCCACTTCCTGAACTTTGAGCAAAGCAGAGCTCACTCTTCTTCAATATGATACAGGTTCTTTTTGACACCATCAACTTCCTCTTGTTCTAAATACAATCTATCATTTTATTGTTAACTTTCTGTGTGATTTTCCTTGACAAAAACGATTACTTCAAGTACACTGACCATAAAACATGATCAGATGTTCATTAACAGCACCTTATCGCACTGTGGTGGTGGTGGTGAGGCGGGGGGGTTAGGTAATTCTGAGCTGGCTCCAACTCAGCCACACTGTAGACATCAGAATGGAGGGGTGCCCGGTTGTTCCGTCCATCACAACTTTATTTATTCTGGGCTCATCGTTGGACAAACCGAGTCAATTAAGCTCTTGGAGAGTTGTTCTCTTTTTCACTGTCTCTGCTCTTCATGCTGTGCTGTCCCAGGGACTAGTCTCTCCAGCCTCACTTCGAAGGAGTGTTCTGGTTGCACTGCCTTCAAGACAGCTCTGCTGGTTTCCTTGCGTTCTACAGTAATTTCTTCATTCTTTCCCAAGGCGATCATCAAATTCACGTATTCTTCATAGGCCGACTTGTACATGCAATTCATTGATGAAATATATCATGACTCGAGTCAGACACACCTTAGTCTTCAAAGTGACATCTTTGTTCTTTAACACTTTATAACATCGTGTGCAACATATTTGACCAATCAAGTGAGTCATTTGGCTGCTCTGCTGTTGCTTCCATTAATGCTGATTGTGAATCCAAATAAAAGGGAATCTTCAACAACTTTAACGCATTATGTGTTTATGTAATTCTATCTGTTCATCGTGTAAAGATGTTTCTTTTTTTATATTGCATTGCAGCCCACAGTGAGGCTGCGCTCTGATCTTCAGCAACGAGTGCTTCACACCATTTACACGGTTCCCCTAAATAAAAAATCCACCCACACCCCCTTGAAGATAGAACCACACCATATTTTCCTTTGTATGACCTGTAGTTGGAGTAGATATAAGACTTAGATCATGATCATTAGATGTCTACATAGAATGTATGAGCAAGTGAATGAATGATTATGACCCAGAATTTATTGGGTAGTGCTGGTGTGGTGAGACCTGATAGTGAAGAATTTGAACACCGCTCATTTACACAGTAAACTTACAGGCTAACAATTTTTTAGCTATTGTTTTACAATAATTTTTATATTAAATTCCTTTTATTTTATAGCACTGTGATTAACATGTTAAAAAGATTATTTTCTCTTTGCACTAATATTTGCTATATTTCTAGATATAGATTCAGTTTGTTAAAATATGTCAACACTAAGTTTAATTTATTAATTATTTTATTTTTCACATGATCAGTGGCAGCGTTTTTGTATATATTTCAGTCAGAGGAATAGGATTCTGAAGTTAAATCTTGTAGCTGTGTATGTTGCATTTAGGGTTCGATCACTTTTAAAATGTTTCACCATGGCTATTATTTAAATTTAAAGATTTCTGATGAAATGCAAGGATAACTTGATAGATAATAAACTGGTTTGGAGGGTTTTAAGAGAAATCCTAAAATAATTTCTTATGTTTTTTTGTAATGCATCTATTTATCCACAGGCTATAAGCTAAATTTCAATACAGTCATATATGCAGGTGCTTTCTTAGTGCCAGGTAATAATCTACAAGGACAATGCTATTTTACTTCAAAGGAAAGAGGCGTGGGCATTTCAATACAGCAGTGCAGTTACAGGCCTCAGGGCATCTCTCTTGCAATAAAGATCCAAGAGGAGAAAAATTAGTCCATTATATATCAGCTTTAAAACCCTAAGCATCAATAACGAGGCATGTGTAACTGGATTAAGTGGCAAGTGGAAGGAGAGATTTTACAAAAAACAGGGACACAGAGAATTGTTGATTACCTTTACTCTGCCAGCTGAACATGCACAGCAGAACCACACTGAGACAAAAATACAGCGTGTTCAGACAGCATGGCATCCCCTGGTGTAGTCAACATGAGCATCTCAACATCCATGTCTAGAGCCACACAAGAGCCTTCCCTTCTTGCTAAAGTTAAGTGTATTCCTCTCAATGACTATGTCTCTCCTACCCTAGGCTTATTAGAACTTCTGGACTCGTGATGCACAACCAATGCCATCATCCTACCCCATGCAGCACACAAGCAAGGCCTGGCAGTATCCACATGCCCCCACTCCCTGAGCTCATGTCCCACAGATTAGTGGTGCCTAACTCTGTGTTCAGTCGCTTGCACCGGAGACCGAAAATTAGCATGACTGGCCCCTTCACTTGAGCAACAGTGCTAGGATCCTGTAGAATCTTAGCAACCCCTTTCCTATCCTTTGACACCTCAATCAGATGCCCATGGATCAGTGGCACCTCCTACTCCTTCCATACACGGACTCCAGAGCTCACAAACTGGCTGCGCACCATTCTCTGCACCACACTCTGGTGGATAAAGCACACCCTCTGGGTGGGTGCTTATGGACTAAAGGGATGCCCATGTTCTTGTCCCTATACTGTTAATTCTCTTCAGCGTTGTGCCCATTTCAACTGCCCACAGCCTTGCCTGCACAAAGGGTCTATAAGAATTTCACACAACTAGTGACCAAAGACCCAAGCCCTCTCACTAAACGCCCAGCAACCAGCAATATAAGCACATAACAACGAATTCATTCACTCTAAATACTGTTCCCCAAACAACTGGAAATGCCTGTCGCCAATAACTCGTTTCAGCTACCCCCTGAGCTGTCCTGTCAGACCAGCACAGGAGATTCATAGTCACACATATCGCCCGGTCCTAACCTTACAGAAATTAATGTGAATCGTGTCATTGTGACCAGCATAGTGACCAGAGCACACATGCCATGACTAACTGAATAGATCAGAAGAAAACAAAGCAAACATGCAATACATTAATAAGTACCTAAGTATATTAGTGTCTGAATGCCTCAAAGACAGCAGGCAATATTAAAGCTTATAAAGAAATAGGATCGAATGGTTCCAGTAACTGACCAAAATAACTCACTAGGTAACTGTGTATGTGAGATGGAAGGGAATTCCAGAATACTTCATTGTGCTCATCAAAAATGTGTACGTGGATCAAGAGACAGTTGCACAAACAGAGCAAGTTTCTGTTTAAACCACACAGTCTAAAATCAGGAAAAGTGTGCATCAGAGCTGTCACCTCTCCCCACACTTATTATCCGTATGCAGAGGAACCAATCAGAGAAGTTGGATGATATAAAGGAGAATGTGGTATCAGGACTTGAAGGAGGCTTATTAACAAACTGTGAAATGCAAATATGACACAACTTTATTTGCTGAATGTGTGGAAGACATAAAGCATTTGCTTATGAAGATCAAGGATTTTAGCCTTCAATATTGATTACAACTCAATGCAAAGGAAATATAAATCCTCACAACTGGACCAATAGGTAACATCATGATAAATGGAGAAAAGGTTGAAGTTGTCAAAGATTTTGCCTTGCTTGGGTCCATAAACAATGTTCATGAAAACAGCCATCATGAGATGAAGAGAGCGCTTTGGGTAAATCTGCTGCATAAAATTCTTTTTCACTCACGGATGTCCACTCATAGCAAGCCATTAAAGCAGGGTAGAACTACCCTGTGGGTTTTTGAGAATGTAACACTTAACGAGACAAGAAAGCCTCACCATCTGCAGCAGAGAGGTTGAGGGTTTTGAACTGCCAAACTTGTGGTTAGCGGCCCAAGTGTAGCCAGTATGTCTCCAGGGTTCTCTACTGGAGCTCATTCTATTGTTGAAGAGTGAAGTGGCTACTCCGAAGACTAAGGTCAGCCTGACTCAAGTCATAGTAGTTTCAATTTCATGTGCATGTGAAAGTTGGACATGGAAATTAGAATATATCCATCCAAGAACCTCAACGAACTCTATACAGTACCACACTCCCTGCCGTCGAGTCAAATCAAGCCATAGAGACATTATAGGACCATAGAACTGCCCTTTGGGATTCTGAGGCAAAACTCATTCCAGGAGCGGAAGCTTCATTTTACTTCCACAAAACAACTGGTGAATTGAACTGCCATCAGTGGGGTTATCAGTTTAATGTTTAATCTGTGTCCAGATAAATAAATAATTAGGAAATGTTTTAACCAGAAAAACCTAACAATCAATATTAAAGGGTGTCTTTAAAAACAGGGGCCTATGACATCAGACAAAACCCAGCAATGCTCAGTAAAACAAAATCAGCACCAATGAAAAAAAGGAAAGCAAGATCAACAAACTAAAAGTGATTAGAACAAAGGAAAGCATTGGACAGACATTCTATCATATGAAGAATTCATGAAAACAAAGAAAAAGGTTTTAAAAATCCTAAAAAGGGTCTATATGTGTCAACCTGTAACTGAAGGCAATGACAAAATTAAAAAGGGAATCAAAGTGTTGTTATAGAATTCTTATTTGAAGAAGTCAGAGTTATATTAAGAAATAAATGATAGATTTGATATTAGGAACCCCCAGAAAACAATAAACAACTGCTATCAAGTCAATTAGGAATCATTGTGTCCCAAAATGGGTTTATGAGATTGAAAATCTTTTCAAGAGCAAGCAGTCTCATCTTCCTCCTGCAGTGCCTCGGCTGGGCTTGAACTGCCCACTGCCTACCTAACAGCACCAATAAGGCTCCTTTACACTCGGAATGCTTCGGGTCAATTTTAAATTGACTACAATACACTTAACAAACCTACTCTTCAAATTAAAAGGGAAAAAAGCAATACTCAGTAAACAAAACCTACACCAATGAAGAAAATGAAAGCAAAATCAGCAAACTAAAGGTCACAGCAAAGAAAGTGTCAACAGCAGACAAAAAGACACAACAAAATGACATTATACTCAACTTAATAATAATAGTGCTGAATAAAAATGGCATAACTGCAGCAGTATAAAGACAGAACAGCAAATGGATTAAGAAAACAAAACAAAAAATGACCCTTGAATATGCTGGCTGCAAGAGACACACAGTGGCCTCAGTGACAAAGTAAACTCAAATTCAAGGGAAACACACACACACACACACACACACACACGGAATAAAGGAATAGTAAAATATCAGGAAATTTTCACCATTTCCAAGATTCACTGTAACCGAGTTGATCTCAGCTTAGCATTCTATAGGACAGAATAGAACTGTCCTTGTGGGCTCTTGATACTGTGACTCTGTAAAGGTTTAGAAAGCCTCATCTTTCTCCTGCAGACTGCCTGGTGGTTTCTAATTATTGATTGATCTTGTGGTTAATCACAGTCCAACAAAAAAGCGCTATGCCAGAAGAGCACATTTCCATAGACCCACAAAATATAAAATTCTTAGGAAAAAATTCAACCAGCAATATAAAAACCTAAAAATAACCTACACAAAAATATTTTTAAATACATATGTTAAGATCAAGAATAACAAGACTCATTGCGATAGTGTGGATCTTATTTAAAGTGATATATAGATATATCACTAAACTCTGGTGTTGGATTTTGGATTAGTGTTGCATTATAAGCACATTTCATTACCAACTTAATGTGGAAAGGAAAAAAGACCCATATAAGTAAAATATTATTGAAGATGAAGAACAAAAGAGTTCTCACACGATCTAATTTTAGAAAGCACTATGTGACATGGTAGGCAAGAGAGCCTAGTGCTAGTACATCAATGCACATGCAGACCAATGCGAGAGAGCAGCGATTCTAGTTATAAACCAAATCTTCTATGAACAGTAGCCTTCAACAAAATTAAAGTCGTTGTATGGGGCAGATGTTGTCCCTTTACAAAATGGTGCTGTCTAAACTGGATGTTTATCTGTACAAAATTATTTCCCACTGTTCACTAAAATTAAGTCAGTATGGACTAAAAATCCCAACATAAAATCTAAAACTATCAAGATCATACAATAAAGGCACAATGGTGTTTTTGTTAGGTACTGCCCCGTAAGTTCTGACTCACATTTACCATATGCACAACAGAACAAAATACTACCCAGTGTTTCTCCATTCTCACAATTGTTATATTGGGCCCATAGTTACAGCCACTGTGTCAATCCATTTCCTGAGGACTTTTCTCTCTTTCACTGTCCTTCTACTTGACCAAATGTGATGTCCCTTACCTGGGTACTTATTTCTCTGAATTATGTGTCCAGAGTATAGGAGACAAATTCTTTTTCTCATACCTTCCAAGAAGCCTATCATTCTTCCAGGACACGCTTGCTAGTTCTTTGGGCATTCCATAGTAATTTCAGTATGTTTTAGTAACACCACAATTTAAATCCACCACCAATCTGTTAATGTTGCTGTGATACTAGAAGCTATGTCTCTGGTACTTCCATGCCAGCAGAATCACCAAGAATGCACAGGCTTCAGCAGAGATTCCAGACTAAGAACAAACTATGAAGAAGGAATTGTCTGCCACTTCAGAAGAAGCAGTTCCTGAAAACCTTATGCAGAGCATGGAAAGATAGTCAGATACGAAGACCCCCATGAAAGGAAGCAGAACCGTGGCGGAGATGGGTCAGAGGACTGGCCGTTTGGGTCAGAAGATGCTCGCAATGTGACTGAGGAGGAGTGGGTTTCTCATAGTAGAGTTGAGTGTGGTGGCATGAATGGCATACAACCTATCCAAGTAGAACTCTCAGGATCTTCATTTGCTCATGGGCACAAATAAAGGTGAGAAGGAAAAAAAATACTAGAAATAGAAACTTGTAATGTTTATAGTATGAGTCTAGAAACATTGAAAGTTCTAAAATTAGAAAGCAATGCTTAGAGAACAGTATCCTAAGCATTAGTTAACTAAAATGAACTGGTATGGGCCATTTTGAATCAGAAAATTATAGAATTTACTATGCTAGCAACGACACAATCTAGAGGAATGGTGTGGATTCATTGTTAAAGGCATCTCAATATCTATTTTGAAGCACAACTCTCTGTGATAAGATTGTATCTATCCACCAAAAATGAAATCCAATAAATACAACTATTATTCCACTTATGCATTAACCACAAAAGCTAGTGATGAACTTGAAAAGTACTACCGATGTATTCAGTCATAAACCAATGTCCTCTATTGTACACTAAAGACAGGAGATCTGAGGGACTGTGGGGGACATCAGTAACACCCTTCCTGAAGAAAGCAAAAGGTTATTTAAAAGAGGGGGAAGAAGCAACAGGTCAGTTTGAATGTTGGCAGAGGTTCTGAAACTTGCTATTAATTGTAAAGTAACTAAGGAAAAAGGAATAATGATGAAGTCAAAGAGCTGAACAGAACATTTCTGAGGGTAGCTTGAGAAGACAAACTATTATAATGAAATGTGTAAAAACCTAGAGTTAGAAAAACACACACAACACTCACAGAAATAGGAAGTACACACACAGCCTACCTTAAGCTGAAAGAACTTAATAAAAAATTCAAGTCCTGAGTTGCAACATTGAAAGCTTAAATGGAAAAAAATGAATGCTACAGGGAACATCCAAAGATGGAAAGAATTCACAGATTCATTGTACCTAAAAGAATTAGTCAATAATCCACCATGTCAGGAGGTAGGTAGTACATGAGCAAAACCAATGGTACTGAAGGAAGAAGTTCAAGCTGCACTAGAGAATTAGCCAAAAACACGGCTCCAGGAATGGACAGAAGACCAACTGAAATGTTTCAGCCAGGAAGGAAGCTTGGGAGCACTTATTTTCTACGTCAGGATATTTGGAAGACTGCTTGCTGGCCAACTGTCTGCGAGAGATCCATAACTGTACCCATTCCAAAGAAAAGTGAACCACAGAATGCTCAGATTAGAGAGGTCTTATCATTGATATCACACACAAGTAACATTGCACTGAAGAACCTGCCACAATGGCTGCAGCAGGACATTGACAGAGAGCTGCCAGGGCTCCAGGCCGGGTTCAGAAGAGGACATGGACAAGGGGATTTCATTGCTGATGTCTGATGCATACCAGAAAGATGTGTACTTGTGTTTATTGACTATGCCAATCACCCAGTTGTGTGCAATCTAACAAACTGCAGATAGCCTTGAGAACAGTGGGAATTCAGAACAATTCATTGTACTCGTGTGCAACGTGTACATAGATGGAGAGGCAATTGTGCAAACAGTACGATGGAATGCCGCATGGCTTAAAATGAGGAAAAGTGTGCTCAAGATTGTGTCCCGTCACCATTCCATTCAATGCAGCCTCTATGCTGAGCAAAACACCAGAGCCCCGGGCATCTGAGGAAGAGTGCAGCCTCAGCATTGGAGGAAGGCTTATTAACAAACTTCAGCAGGTAGATGACTCAACCTGCTTATAGGGGTGCAGACTCAAAGTGGTTGCTGATGAAGATCAAGGATTGCAGCCTTCGGTATGAATTATAAGTCAATCTGAGGAAAACGAAAATCCTCACCAAGGGACCAATAGGTGACATCATGATCAATGGAGAAAAAAAATTGAAGTTATCAAGAATCTTGTCTTGCTTGGATTTACAATCAAGCTCATGGAAGCAGCAGTCAAGTTGTCAAAAGATGTGTTGCCTAGAGTAATTCTTCTGCAGAAGGCCCCTTTGCAGACTGGCAAGAATGTTACTTTGAGCACTGAGATGGGTTAGACCCATGCCATGGTATGTTCAATGATTTTGTATGCCTGTAAATACTGGACATTGAATAAGGAAGACTGAAGAAGATCGATGCAATTGTGGTGCTGGTGGAAAATATTGAAAGTCACATGGTCTGTCAAACAGACAATTGGATATGTCTTGAAGAAATATAGCCAAAGTCCACTTTAGAGTCAAGGATGATGACACTTTGTGTTTGCATATGTTATCAGGGGAGACTTGACCCTGGGGAAACCCATCATGCTTGGTAAAGTAGAGGGGCAACAAAACAGAAGTAACTTTCCACAAGATGAACTGAGACAGTGACTGAGACAATGGGCTCAAGCTAAAGAAGAATTATGAGGGTGCTTCCAGACTGACTATTGCTTTGTTTTTGTTGTACCCAGGGTCTGTGTGGTTCCGCTCTGATTTATTGGCATAAGTCATAATGCACCATTTCTCTTTTGGCCTTCTTTATTAATTGTCCGTCTCTCACAGGCATGTGTAGTGAATGAAAACACCATGGATTGGATCAGCCAATGGCCTGATTTTCTAAATGTATAGATTGCTAATCAACTCAACAGTACTTTACATTGGGCAAATCTGCTGCACGGAAGTTAGTTAAAATGTTTAAGACCATAAATATCAATCTCAGGAATAAGGTGTACCTGATCCAAACTTTGGTATTTCCAGTTGCCTCATAATCATGTGAATATTGGGCATGGAATAAGGAATCCCACTGAGGAATTGATTCATTTGAATTATGATGTCGATTGAGAATATTGGAAGTCCTTCTGATGTCAGAAAAACAATGACATCTATCTTGGAAGAGGTGCAGCCAGAATATTCCTTAGATTGCTTAGAAGGGAGGATAACTAGGCATTGTCTCATGTACTTGGGACATACATCAGAAGAGATCAGTCCTGGAAAAAATACACCCTGCTTGGTAAATTAGGGTGTCCAGGAAAAATATGAATATCCTCAAGGAATGGGTTGTCCCAATGATAGCAACTGTGAACTCAACCATAACAATGTTGATGATGGTGTGGGAGTGAACAGTGTTTCGTTCCATGGTACATAGAGTTTTTATCATTCTGATGACAATAACTTACAAGAGAATAATATTATAGTTCTTCAACAATAGTAGCAACAAATAATTAAGCATGAATACAATGGTAGGGTACATAGCTATGATGAAGAGATAGATATAGGAGAGCAGGAAGCAGCATACCCAACTGCAGATTTAAGTTTGGTTATGGACATTTCTACAGACATAATTGTATTTTTGCATATAATTTAATATAGAAAATAGAGCAGGGGGCACAGAGATGGAAACTTCTTAGACATAACTGAACCCCTCACTGGAAGAAATTTGTGGGATTCATGGCAAGGGAAATAGACTTGGGAGACATCTATCCCAGTTTGCACAACAATGAACATAGTTCTTTAAGATAATTTTCATAAAAGCTTTGGTGAGTAGCCACTTAGGTCAGTGGTTTTCAACCTTCCTAAGGAGTGACCCTTTAATGCAGTTGCTCATGTTGTGGTGACCCCCAACCATACAATTATTTTTGTTGCTACTTCATAAGTGTAATTTTGCTACTGTTATGAATTGGGTGACCCCTGTGAAAGGGACGTTCGACCCACAAAGGGATCATGACCCACAGGTTGAGAACTGGTGAATTAGGTCTTAGTAGGCTGTGAGTGGTCATCGGAGGTACAACTATTGGTCTTCCCCAACCCGAACAGCAGACAGTCAATAAAATCAAAGAAGAGGATGTTTGGAAACTGATTTTTGTAGCAATTATGAAATATTGCTTGACATTATTGAACTGTTGAATGATTTGAAATATTAACTATCAATTATAAATGAGTAAATAATTTAATGGCTGCAAGGATTTAATTATTCCGAAAGGCTGATGGCCCAAATAAATTCCAGTCTTTAGGACCCGTAGAGACAGGAGCAACTAGATGGTGCATAGCTAACCCTGCTAACTACGCTGACAGGAATTCCAGTAAGAGTCCCTAAAAAGACTGGGGTGATCATGTGGAACACAACACACAACAAAAGCTCCAGAATTGGTTTTCTGAGAGAAATCTGTGGAACCCCAAAGATGGTGATCCTTAGACACAATTCAGGCCTAAAACTAAACTCACCCTTTTTTTTTTCGGTAGGGTGGGTTAATCTTTTTTTTTTCTTTGCCCTAATCATTTTCTTTTATTTTTTTCCCTCTTTTCTTTTTTTACATTTTATTAGGGGTTCATACAACTCTTATCACAATCCATACATATACATACATCAATTGTATAAAGCACATTCCCTGCCCCAATCATTCTCAAAGCATTTGCTCTCCACTTAAGCCCTTTGCATCAGGTTCTCTTTTATTTTCCCCCTCCCTTATGACTCATTTCAGTGAAATAATAGATTTATAAGGTGAACAAAAACACTAAGAAAGTAAATGCTTTTTTTGGATAATCAGCAATAGGTAATGGAAAGGGTAGCGTTTCCCCAGAGATAAAGCTCAGAAGGCAGGGAAGGGAAAGGGAAAGGAAAATGGTAAAAGCAGGGAAGAAATGGGAAGCCTGCGTTACACTGTGGGTATTGCAATTATTGTCAGAGCACAAAAGGTATATAAATTTGTAACGGAAAATCAATTTGCTCTGTAAATTTTCAGTGAAACCTAATAAAATGTGTTTTCTTGACATCGTTAGTAAGTGTCTTTCTGGTGATAGACAGACACATACTGCATGCAGGCATCAGACAAGCACTAAACTATTTACTGCACAACCCGCATTTGAGACCAACAGCCACCCTGGAGGAAATGAGTCCGTTTGTGATCAGTAGGAAGTCGGAAGCAACCCAATAGCAGTGCATCTTTTTAATTTTGCAAGGTGAAATGCAAACTTCATTATAATTGTAAATTTTTCTATTTCAGATCCAGGGAGTTTGATTGACCAAACCCATAATGACAGTGATGGCAAATGATGGCCATGTGATAATTACAATGGTAGTGTTTGTTGAACTGTAAGTGATGCAAGATGAATTGCAGTAAATATTTTATTCAATATTTTACATTGATATATTAAGCATCATTAAAACATTACAAAAAGTAATTCCATCAAGATAATTTTCAATTATAGTGTCATATAAATAGCTGGAAATGTGTTGTCTTTCAGTTCTCACCTATAATTATAATCACACACATAGTGAGAGTGTGTATGATGACATTTTGAATTTGTAGCTGATGGGAACGTTTTTTACACTCATTAAATCCATTTTTATATGGTAGTATGATTTGAGGCATTATTATAAAACAGAGACCCAAAAGAGTGTCTCATGAAATTAATGTTCCTAATTCTAGGTTAGAATAGGAAAAATCACCTACCTGTCATAATAAAAGAAATTACACATACTTTCAATTTATAATTGATGCAAATGTTATTGCAACAGGAATTATAAGAAGAAACTTCATTAATCCTGTTTTAAACACATTTTATATTTAGTTATGTTCTTTTAATGGAAATTTATTTTATTTTTTTCTTTCATAACTTTACAAGTGGGAATGGTATGCATGCTATTTAACTTGAAATCTCCAGAAATTCTTTAAAATCCATGTAATATGAAATACTCACAAAGTTCAGTTTTAATTAGGAAAAAATAATAATATTTGATGACTAATATGCTAAGAACTCTGTGTGAAATCATGTACAGCAGTCCCTGGGTTAAGAATATCTGAGTTACTGACAGACAGCTTCCTTGTCTTTGTTGTGGTTTGGTGCCAGCAAGTTGGATCCGAACAGTAGTCATCCCGTGTACCACATGGCCCAGTCCTGAGTCATCCTCACAATTGCTCCCGTGCTCCAGCCATTGCTGCAGCTTTTGTATAAATGCATAATGTTGAGACTCTTCTTTTTCCTCTGCCCCTCTGACAAGCCTGGTGTCATTCTCCAGGGCATGATATCTGCTGACAATATGTCCAATGTCTGTCAGACAAAGTCTCGCCATCCTTGTTTCTGACGAGCACTCTGGCTGCATTTCTGCCCAGGTCGAGTTGCTTGTCCTTTTGACAGTTCATGGCACTTTGAATATGCTTCTCCAGCGCTGCCACTCACATGCTTCTTGTTTGTCTTCCTTATCCATTGTCCAACTTTCACATGCACATGAGGCAAATAGAAAATGCCATGGCTTGAGTCAGGTGCACCTTAGTCCTCAAAGTAACATCCTAGCTTTTCAGCATGTTGAGGTTGTATACAGCAGACCTGCCAATACAATGCTCCTTGTGATTTCTTGAATGCTGCTTCCATGAACACTGATTGTGAATCCAAGCAACACAAAATCCTTGACAACTTTGATTCTTTCTTCCACGACTGTGATCTCATCTACTGGTTCAGTTGGGAGGATTTTGGTCTTTACATTGAGTTCTGGTCCTTTATCTCCATCAGCAAGTGCTTTAATCTGCCTTGCTTTCAGCAAGCAAGATTTTGTCATTGGTTACTGTAAGAAGGCCTCTTCCATTCCTGATGTCATATTCTTCTTTATGTAATCCAGCTTCACTGATGATTTTCTCAGCCTGTCAATGAGTGAGTATGGTGACAGATGCCACCCTGATGCCTACTTTCCTGAGTTAAAACCAGGAAGTATACCCTTATTGTGTTCCCACAACTCTTTCTTGATTCGGGTACAAGATTTGCCTAAGTACAATGAAGTGTCTGCTAATTCTATTCTTTTCAAGGCTACACAGAGTTTGTTATGATTCACATAGTTTGAGTTAAGATAATTTTATATTATTATAATATATGTAATTTATACTATATATATTTATTTTAAAGGATATTTTCCTGTCCAGGTATCTGCATCTAAATCAGATTAGAATGACATCTTGGGAAAGGGATGTTTATTATAATGGTCTTAGATTCATTTCTTGTAGTAAAATGACGTGAACATAAATGTATACCTTAAATATTTGTTGAGGATTTAATATAATAGCACATTTTACTAGGGAGAAAATGAATTGTTTGACTGAGTGCGATCCTCGGCTGTGAAAAGATATGACTGAAGTATAAGGTTTAGCATGAATTGTGTTAACATTATCTTTGACATAGTGTCTATAAAAGGAGACCTCTCTCCCCTGCACTCCCAAAAGACAAGTGGACATGTCTCTGTGGGACGAACAGATGGAACAATGTTTAAAAGATAAATGACTCTATTGTTTTAACTATGATGATAACTAAGAGCAAAAGAGACCCAAATTAATGGTAATTTTCCAGGTATTTTAAAATGATCAACTATTTGCATTTCTGGAAAAACTGATTTTCATCAACAAATTCCATGAAAACATCACTTGATTCCCTAAGCTAGTCGAGTATTGTATAATTAACATTTAGTTGCAATTATCATGGCTTGTTTATTAAATATGTTTTGTCTTTTTACTCATGCCAAATGGCTCCCTTCTGACAGATTTACTCTGACTTGCAGGTCATCTTTAGAAAATTTTGATGCTACGTGCTTCTATCTCACATTACTCTGAAATGAAAACAAGGATTCATAAAATTAAAATGGCCAATATTGTTTTCTTCATATAATTTAGTAAATAATGAGTAGAAATGGCATCACTTGTACCTAAAAGCCCTCTATTTCTTGTGTTTCATAACACAGTTAAAAGGATTATACAATATTCAAGAAATGCATTATATGTACATTTAATTGTCTAAGATTTCCACTGGGTTCAGCAATTTAACAGTCCTGAGCAAACAATAAGCAGATCACTTGAAAGTCTGTGTTACCACAGACCAGGTACTGTACTGGCGCTGATGAAGGAAAAACATGTTTCATACTCTTTGGGAGGCTATAATTTTAAAATAGGGTTGTAATAATGAATATTTCATATTTATATATTCACAGTTCTTAAACTATAAATATTTTAGCAAATGAAGATATATAGGACCAATTTAAAACTTATTTAACTGCGATTTATCCTCTGATGGATTAGGGGAAATTGTATGGATATTGTTTTGTTCACATTTTCATGATCAATTTTTCTATTCACTGATGTATTTCATATTAGAAAGTATATGTCTAGATGAGCATGTTGTTAGGTGCTGTGGAGATGGTTCTGACTTATAGAAGCCTGATGTACTACAGAAGGAAACACTGCCTGGTCCTGCGCCGTCCTCAAGTTGTTCTGATGTTAGAGACCCTGGGTACAGCAGCTGGGTCAGTCAATCTTGTTGATGGCCTTCCTCTTTCATGTGTGCCCTGCTACTTTACCAACACGATGTTCTTCTACAGGAACTGGTCTCTTCTGAAAATATTTCCAAAGTATGTGGAATGAATTCTCACTGTCCTTGCCTCTAAAGAACATTTGGGCTACACTGCTTCTAAGATAGATCCGTTTGCTGTTTTGGGCAGCCCATGATACTTTGCTGCCAGTAGGTCAAATGGATTGATTTTTCTTCAGTCTTTCTTATTCAATGACCAACATTCACATGTATATGAGGCGATTGAAAATACCATAGTTTGGGTCAGGTACACCTTAGTCCTAAAAGTAACATCCTAGTTTTCACCACTTTAAACAGGTTTTGTACAGAAGATTTGCCCAATGTATTACTCCCTGTGATCTCTTGAGAGCTGCTTCCATGAACATTGATTGTGAATCCAAGCAGACAAACTCCTTGACATCTTTGCTTCCACAGTGTGATCTCATCTACTGGTCCAGTTGTGAGGATTTGGGTTTTTTTTTACATTGAGTAGTGATCCACACTGAAGGCTTCAATCCTCTTTCTCTATCAGCAAGTGCTTCAAGTCCTCTTTGCTTTCAGCAAGCAAGATTTTGTCATCAGTGAATTGCAGGTTATTAATAAGCCTTCTTCTATCTCTGATGTCACATTCTTTATATAATCCAGCTTCTCTGGTGATTTTCTCAACATACAGATTGAATCAGTATTGTGAGAGGATGCAATCCTCTTGCACCCCTTTGGTGATTTTAAACCACATAGTAACCCTTTCTTGTGCTTGCACAACTGCCTTTTGATCCATGTATAGATTCCATGATCAAGTGGTCTGGGATTCCCATTTTTCTCAAGGCTGTACATAGCACTATGATTGAAACAGTTTAATGCCTTAATGTAGTTAATAAAACATAAATAAGTATGTTTCTTTTATTCTTTACTTTCATTCAAGTCATCTAACATCAGAATTGCTAGCTCTTGTTCTAATTTGTCTTCTTAAAGCAGCCTGCACATCTGGCAATCCCCTGTCAATGTACTGGAATTGCTGTTGGATGATGTCATATCAATTATATTGTTCTATAATTTGATAATTCTGTTGGGCAACCTTTCTTTATAATGGGTACAGATATGGATCTCTTCAAGTCAGCTAGCCAAGTAGCTGTCTTCCATATATGAAAATATTGATGAGTGATTGCTTCCAGCGACTCAATAGCTTGTTGAAACTTTTTCATTGGTATTGCCTCAATTCCTAGAGCCTTATTTCTGAGTAACACTTTCAGGGAATCATGGACTGACTGCTTTCAGTGCATTGGTTCCTGTTCATATGTCACCTTAATGTGTTTGAAAGTCAACTGGCTATTTGGGTTACAGTGACTGTGCTCTTTTGACCTTCTTTGGATGACTCCTGTTCAATATTTTGCCTACAGAATCTTCCAAGATTGCAACTCAAGGCTTATTATGATGATGATGATGATTACTTAGTTCGTTCAGTAGCATATGCTGAGTGTATTCTTCTATTGTGGTGTTCTGTTCCATTGCTATGTTTCAGAGTTTTTTTCTGATATCCATATTGACCTTTCTTTCTTTCCTGGCTTTTGAATGACCATTTGCATTCTTTATCTACGATGTTCTTGGTGTTACACCACAGTTCCTCTGGTCTTCTGTCAATACTGTTCATTGGTTCCGATCTGTTCTTGAGTTGTTCATGAATTCAGATAGGATAGACTCAAGGTCATATTTTAGCTCTCATGGACTGGTTTTAATATTTTTTAGCTTCAACATTAATTTACATATAAGCAATTGATATATTTCCCATAGTCATACCCTGGTCTGGTTTTAACTGCTGATATTAACCTTCTTCATACTCTCTTCCCACAAATGTGGTCAATTTTATTTCTGTGTATTCCATCTAGAATAATCCATGTGTGATCTTTTGCACTGCTGATTTAGCGATGAAAAAGTCATTGCTCTTACAAAATTCTATTATGAGAGATCTGGATTCATTTCTTTCACCAAGGTTATATTTTCGAACTAATGTTCCTTCCTATTTGTTTCCAACTTTTGCATTCCAATCGCCATGAATTTAAAGCATCTCGATTGCATGTTTGACCAATTTCAGACTGAAGTCAGTAAAATTCATCAGCTTTTTAACCCCTAGTTTTTGTGGTTAGTGCATAAATTTGAATAACAGTTGAATTGATTTAATTTCCTTGAATGCTGATAGATATAACCCTAACCCCGACATAATTGCATTTTAAGATAATTCTTGAAATGTCCCCTTTGCAGATAAATTCAATGCCATTCCTCTTAGTTGTTTTGTTTCCAGCACAGTAAATCACATTGTTTTCTGAGTCAATATGTTTTATACCGGTCCATTTCAGTTCACTACTCCTTAGAATGTCAATTGTTATGCATCATTTTTTTAACTACTTCTAATTTTCCTACATTAATACTACAAGCATTCCAAACTCTGGGCACTAATTGATGTGTGCACCTGTCTTTTCTCATTATGAGTTGATCCACACCAGCACTGAAGATTCCAAATGCTCTATTGCCTCAGGACTGACTTCATCTAGGTCAGTCTATTCAACTGTACTGTGAGAAAGCGGCTCCTCCACAGTGATACTCTGCGTGCTTTCTTTCCTGAGCGGCTCATCTGCTGGCCTTATTGCTGATGATGTTCTGCTTCTTTGCATGAGCTTTTCAGCATCTGGCAATGTTTTTATTCTATACATAGGTGTTCAGTGGCTAATTTATTTTTTTAATCATTTTATTGGGGCTCATACAACTCTTATCACAATTCATACATACATCAATTGTGTAAAGCACACTTATACATTCATTACCCTCATCATTCTCAAAATTCGCTTTCTGCTTGGGTTCCTGGAATCAGCTCATTTTTCTTTTTACCCTCCTTTTCCCTCCCCATTCCCCCATCCCTCATGAATCCTTAATACTTTATAGATTGTTATTTTATTTTATCTTACGCTGCCTGGCATCTCTCTTCACCCACTTTTCTGTTGCCTATCCCCCGGAGAGGAGGTTATATGTAGATCCTTGTGATCAGTTCCCCCTTTCAACTACCCCCATCCTTCCCAGTATCACCACTCTCACCACTGGTCCTGAGGAGTTCATCTGTCCTAGATTCCCTGTCTTTCCAGTTCCCATTTGTACCACTGTGCATTCTCTGGTCTAACAAGGTTTGCAAGGTAGAATTGGGAATGATAGTTGGGGGGAGGAAGCATTTAAGAACTAGATGAAGGTTGTGAGTTTCATTATTGCTACACTGAACCCTGAGTGACTTATCTCTTCCACACTACCCCTGTGCATGGGATTCCAGTTGTCTACAGATGGGCATTGGGTCCCCATCATGCACTCCCCTCATTTATGATATGATTTTCCCCCCTCCCCTGGCCTTTGATGCTTGAAACCTGGTCTCCTCCGCCTTTCGTGATCGCACATGTTGGTGTGTTGCTTCCATATGAGCGTCATTGCTTCTGGGAAATATGGCCACTTGTTTACTTTCAAGCCTTTAAGACCCCAGATGCTATATCTCTCGATAGCCAGGCAACATCAGCCTTCTTCATCACACTTACTTATGCACACATTCATCTTCAGCGTTTAAGTGTGGAAGTTGATAATTCAATGATGGTTTTTGTTCTTTGGTGTCTGCTACCTGATCCCTTCAACACCTCGTGTTCACACAGGCTTGTGTACTTCTTCTCTGTGGGCTTTGTTGCTTCTGAGCTAGATGGCTGCTTGTTTGCCTTTAAACCTTTAAGACCCCAGATGCTATTTCTTTTGATAGCCAGGCACCATCAGCTTTCTTCACCACATTTGCTTAAGCACAAATCTGTCTTCAGCAATGATGTCGTGAAGGTGGATATCATACAATGACCGTTTAGCTGAGCAAGGTGCTCTTGCATTGAGGGAATGCACACGAGGAGGCCCAATGTCCACTTGTTACCCCACTACTAAACCTATAAATATATGCACCTATGTCTATTTTCCCCATTATAATAAATATGTTTACATATGTACATGTCTGTATTTAGGCTTCAATGTATGCCCTTTGCCTCCTACTCCTTTCCTCTTTTTACTTACGCTTTCCTCCTTCCCACTACCATGTTCAGCCTTCATTCTGGTTTCAGTAATTCCTTTCAGTTACCTAGCCCTTGGTAACTCCCTACCAGTCCTTCCATGCCCTCCCTGGCGCTGGTTTTGAACCACTCCTTGTTCCCTTGTCCCTGGGTTGTCCAACACCTCCTCCCTTCCCCTACCTCCCACACTCTCATGTCCCTCTGGGACCATTGGTCCCACTATTTTCTTCTCACATTGTTTGTCCAGCCTATCTTATCTAGGTGGACCAGCAGATATAGTAATATGTGCATAAAATTGGGGATGGCTTTGACAGCACCAAAGTGGCATATAAGAACATGGCGACAACTGCAGCCACACTGACAAGCTAACAAACAAGAAAGCCACTGAAAAAAAGAAAAAAACAAACAAACATAAAGGCAGAATAAAAGAAGAAAAATAAAAGCTTGTTAGTACAAGGTCTGTTTGTTGACTTTTAGGAGTGTTTTCCAGATGAATCTGATGGGGTGTCACGTTCTGGCCCCAAAGTCCATCCTTTATACTCCCTCGGGACCTCATTGCTCTGCTTCCCCTACAGCTCCATTGCACGCCCCCAGTGTTTTGCCTCAGTGTGGTGGGGTCAGCTCAGTTACACAACCCACATTGTGTCTCCAGTGCTGTCTGTGTAGGGCCATGGGCCAGTGCAGGATGTTGCATCTCGCGTGGTGCCAGCTATATGGTCCTCTCTGAAGATTGGGCCCTCCAAGCTGGGCTATCATCCTCTGCACTTGGTGGGCCCAGGTGTGCTCTGCTCTGTTCTTCCTCCTTTCTTTGCTTCAGCTTCCTTCTGGGTGTGGTGTGATAGGGCAATTCTTTTCCCACACCAGACGATCCATTTTCATTTACTGTGGTACTCTATTCAATGGTGTGGGTTGGGCTAACTCTGGTTAGGGCTGGCATATGGTCCAGTCTTCTGGATTTCTCCGTGCATTACATTGCCCTCCTAGTTTGGCATGACATGCCCTCCTGGTTTGGCATGGGGTCCGTATGCATGTTCCATTTCTGTGGGGACACAACCAGTACTCTCCCCCTGGATGGGTTAGTGCCCTGTTCCCCCGTGCCATCCACTCAGTTTCTCCCCACCCTGCTTCTCCCTCCACCTGCCCTCTTCCTCTTCTTAATCTTGGACTCCCATGAACCTCCCTTGGTGTGGCCTGCCCTCCTTCCAACTCTCTATCCCTCACCCCTTTATTGCAAGTTAGGTGTTTATCATTCTACTCCTGGCGTGCTGATTATACTTACCTCAGGAGACTCATGTTATACTTGTCCTTTTGAGTTTGGCTTACCTCGCTTAACATGATTCCTTCCAGCTCTTCCCATGAAACAATGTGTTTAATGTGATCGTCCATGCTTTTTAGTGCTGCATAGTACTCTATTGTGTGTATGTGCCAGAGTTTAATAATCCATTCAACTATCAATGGAAACTTAGGCTTTTTCCACGTTTTTGCGATTGTGAATTGTACCACAATAAAAATTGGAGTGCAGATGACTGGTCATGTTTCATTTGTTGCTTCCACCAGGTATATGCCCAGTAGAGGGATGGCTGGGTCATAGGTAGATCAATTTCCATTTTCTTTAAATATCACCAGATTGCTTTCCACAGTGGCTGTACAAACCTACACGACCACCAGCAGTGGAGATGGGTTCCTACTAAACCACAGCCCCTCCAACACTTTTTGTTCTCTGATTTGCTGATTTGGGCTGGCCTCAGGGTGTTAGGTGGTATCATATGATTGTTTTGATTTGCATTTCTCTATGGCTAATGACATGGAACACTTTCTCATATGCTTATTGGCCATATGGGTATCCTCCCTAGTGAAAGTTCTTTTCAGTTCTTTTGCCCACTTCCTTAGGGGTTAACTGTTTTCCTCTTTTTGCAGGTCATAATGGTGTTGTAGATTTCAGTAATGAGGCCTTTGTCTGATGTGTCATTACTAAAAATCCTCTCCCAGCCTATAGGTTGTCTTGTTACCCTCTTGGTTAATCTTTTGAGGTTCACAGGTACTTTATTCTTATTAAATCCCATCTGCCAATTTACAGTTCACCTGTGTGTGTACCTTCCCCATTGCAGTGAGCCTCTGAGTTTCCTGGGCCAGTGCTCTGGGGTTAGTCCCAATTCCCTCCTTGATGGTCCTGATGATTTGGGGTTTAACTTCTAGTTACGTGATCCACCTTGAGTTCATTCTTGTGTATGGGATAAGGTAAGCGTCTTGTTTCATCTTTCTACATGTGGTTTTTCATTGTTTCCAGCACCACTTGTTAAAAAGGGTATCCGCTTCCCACTTGATGGTTTTGGAATCCTTGTTTAAGATCAGTTGTCTATATGCTGATGGTTTTATTCATGGGATTTCTAATCTTTTCCAATGGTCTGAGTCCCTGTCATTGTGCCAGTACCACGCTGACCACTGTAACTGTGTAATAGGCATTAAAATCGGGTAAGATGGGTCCTCTAACTATGTCCTTCTTCTTAAGGAGTTCTTTGCTAATTCTGGGTTTCTTCCCTCTCCATATGAAATTGGTGGTCAGTTTTTCCAATTCTTTGAAGAAGGCTGGTGGTATTTGAATTGGTATAGCATTGAACCTGTAAAGTGCTTTAGGTAGGACTGTCATCTTTACTATGTTATGCCTTCAAAACCATGATCATGGGTTGTTCTTCTATTTGTGGAGGTCGCTTTTGGTTTCCTGTAGTAGGGTCTTATAGCTTTTCTTATATAGGTCTTTAGTGTTTTTTGTTAAATATATTCCTAGGTATTTCAGTTTGCTCTTAGCTACTGTGAAGGGTACATCCTTCATAATCCCCTCTTCCATGGTCCTGTCTGATGTGTATAGAAAACCTACTGACTTTTGTTTATTGAACTTGTATCCTGCCACTCTTCCATATTCCTCAATGTACAGGATTATGTTGTCTGCAAATAGCAATAGTTTCACCTCCTCCTCTCCCATTTGGATCACTTTAATGTCCTTCTACTGTCTTATGTTGTTAGCTAGAACCTCCAAAATGATATTGAATAGAAGTGGGACAGGGGGCATCCTTGTCTTTTACCCTTTTTCAGTGGGATTGTTTTTGTCTTTTCTCCATTGACTATGATATTGGCCATTGGTCTTTCATAGATATCTTGTATCAGCTTGAGGATCGTACATTCCAATCCTAACTTCATGAGTGTCTTGATTAGGAATGAGTGCTGGATGTTGTCAAGTGCTTTTTTTTTGCATCTATGGATATTATCATGTTTTTTATCCTTTTTCTTCTCGATGTGGTGTAAAATTTTGATGGATTTTTGGATGTTAAACCATTCCTGCATCTCTGGGATGAATCCTACCTGGTCATGGTAGATGATATGTTTTATATACTCTTGTATTCTATTGGCCAATATTTTGTTAAGGATTTTTGCATCTATATTCATTAGAGATATTAGTCTGTAATTCTCTATACCTATGGATGTTTCCCTGTTTGGGTATCAAAGTAATGCTGGCTTCTTATAAAGGGTTTGGGAGTTTGCCATCCTCTTCTATGTTATGGAATACTTTGTGGAGGATCAGTGTCAACTCTTCTCTGAATGCTTGGTAGACTTCTGCTGTGAAGCCATCTCGCCCTGGGGCTTTTTTATTGGTAGGTTCTTGATAACCTTCTCTATTTCTTCTTTCACTATGGGTTTGTTGAGGTTCTTGATCTTTGTCTGAGATAATCTAGGGAGAGACTGTTTTTCCAAATATTTATCCATGTCTTTCATGTTTCTGAATTCATTAGAATACAGGCCTTGATAGTATTTTGTGATTCTCCTTTTAATCTTATTGGGGTCTGTTGTTATTGGCCCTGATTCATCGCTCAACCTGGCTATTGATGTTTGCTCTTTTCTATCTTTGGTATGCTTTGCCAGAGGACTGTCAATTTTGTTAATTCTTTCATAGAACCAGCTTTTAGCTGCATTTATCTTTTGCATTGTTCTCTTGTCTTCCCACTCGTTTAACTCTGCCCTGATTTTTAAAATGTATTGTCTCTTACTATTGGAAGGGTTGTTTTACTGACTGTTCTAGTTGTTGGAGGTTTTGTGTTAACATATCTGCATAAGCCTCTCTTCTTTTTTCATATATGCATTCAATTATATCAAGCTACCTCTGATAACTGCCTTTGCAGCGTCACATAAGTTTTGATACGCTGTATTCTCGTTCTCATTAGTTTCTAGAGACTTCCTAATAGCCTCTCTAATCTGGGCCTGTACCAATTCATGTTGCAGGAGATCCTTGTTAATCCTCCAATTGGTTTCCCTTGCTTTTCTGCACATCCTTTTATTAATATCCAAATTTATGGCATGGTGATCTGAGAAAGATGTCTGCATAATATCTATGTGATTGAATTTACTCAGGCTGGACTTGTGTCCCAGCATGTGGTCTAAAGATCCATGTGGACTTAGGAGAATGTGAAATCCTTAGTATTTGGATGGAAATCTCTATAAATGTCTATCAGGCACTGTTGCCTAATTACATTGTTTAGCTCTCTTGCCTCTTTGCTGAGCTTCTTTCCCAATGATCTGTCTTTCTCTAATAGCAGAGCAATAAAGTCACCTACTATGTTGAGTACGTGATTTCTGTTTTCATCTTTTTTTAAAAAAACATTTTATTAGGGGCTCATACAGCTCTTATCACAGTCCATACATATACATACATCAATTGTATAAAGCACATCTGTACATTCTTTGCCCTAATCATTTTCTTTTTTTCCCCTCTTTTCTTTTTTTACATTTTATTAGGGACTCATACAACTTTTATCACAATCCATAAATATACATACATCAATTGTATAAAGCACATCCATACATTCTCTGCCCCAATCATTCTGAAAGCATCTGCTCTCCACCTAAGCCCTTTGCATCAGGTCCTCTTTTTTTATTCCCCTTCCTCCCCGCTCCCCCCTCCCTCATGTGCCCTTGGTAATTTATACATTGTTATTTTGTCATATCTTGCCCTATCCAGAGTCTCCCTTCCCCCCTCCTTCTCTGCTGTCCCTCTCACAGGGAGGAGGTCACATGTGGATCCTTGTAATCAGTTCCCCCTTTCCAACCCACTCACCCTCCACTCTCCCAGCATCGCCCCTCACACCCTTGGTCCTGAAGGTATCATCCACCCTGAATTCCCTGTGTTTTAATCTTTTTAATAGTTTGTTTGATGAAATTTGCCACACAGTTATTAGGAGCATAAATATTCAATATGCTAAGTGTTTCTTGGTTTACTAAACATTTGAGCATTATGTAGTGGCCCTCTTGGTTGCTTTATGTGGTTTGGATCTTGAGGTCCATTTTGTTGGAGATTAAGATAGCCACCCCTCCATTTTTGGAGTTACAATTCGATTGCTAAACTTTCTGCCAACTCTTTATTCTTAGCATATTCTTGTCTGTGTGCTTAAGATGTGTCTCTTGCAGGCAACAGGTTGATGGATTATGTTTTCTGAGCCAGTCCTCAAGCCTTTTTCTTTTAATGTATGAATTGGATTTCAGAGTTATTTTCACTATCTGTGGATTCATAGTTGTCATACCCTGTTTTGTGTTTTGGGTCTTTATCTATCTCACTTCATATCAGTGTGCTGTGTTTGAGTTGAGAGTTTCTATCTTGTCTTCTTTCCCATCTGAGACACTGTTGTCCTGGTAATTGTTGCTGGCATCTTGGCTTCTAGATGGAGATGGGCTATATGGTGGTCCCCTGTTTGTTTTGTTGGAGGTAGATCCTCTCTCTGGCCATAGTGTGTCAGCCAGTATCTTCCGCAGGGTCAGGTGTCTTGCGGCATATTCTTTGAGTCTATCCTTGTCCTGGAAGACCCTTATCTTACCATCTATCTTAATGGATAACTTGACAAGGTACAGAATTCTGGGGGAGGTGTCTTTTTCTTTCAGGTTTTGGAAGATGTTGCTCCATTCTCTCCTCTTATTCATAATATCTGCTAATAGGTCTGAGCATATTCTTACCTGCCCTCCTTTGTATGTGACTGCCTTCCTTTCTCTTGCTGTTCATAATTTTCCTCAAAGTTGGATATTTTTAATATTATATGTCTTGGCATGTTCTTCTTGGGGGTCTACTCTGGCTGGTGTCCTTTATGTTTCCTGTATGAGGACCTGGTTCTCTCTTGTTAGGGTGGGAAAGTTTTCTTCCAGAAATTCCTTTGCTATCATGGCTGTCAACTTGTGTGTTGTGTTGTCCTCCAGTAGACCGATTATTTGAATATTATTCATCCTGCTAGCATCTGTCATTGATCTCAGGCTATCTTCTGTTTCTTTAATTTTCCCATCTGACTGACTTTCTCGCTTTCTTAGGTCTGTTTGAGTGTCCTTGAGATCACTGATATGATTCTCTTCCTCCTCAATCCTAATCATAAATTCAGTGACCTTGTGTGTGGCTTCTGCTACCTCCTCTGTTAGCTCCTGCAATTCCCTTTGTGGGTGGACTTCATCCCCTCTATTGTGGACTTCATCTACTCTATCATTGCATCCTTATTCTGGGTTGCATCCCTCTGCTCCTGTATTACTGCAAGCAGACTTCTAAAGTTTTCCTTCTGTGGCAGATCTGTATCTGTTTCTTCTATGAGAGACGTTAACTCTGCTACTATGTTACATCTCTGTTTGTTTTGTTGGGAGTGTTGTGATCTGTTGACTTTTCCTCCATCCTTTCATAGGCCCCATGTTTCTGCCAGGCCAGGGGAACATTACTTGTGTTACTGTTAAGGATTCTTTCAGGTGACTGTCTATGACCTACTTTAAGGATGGGTCAGACTGCTGTGTAGGCAGAGTTCCCCAAAGGCTTAGTGACCTGCAGTGGTGAGATGTTTCAGTGACTAGAGTCAGGGCTGGAGCCTCAGTTTGTGCCCCCAGGCTGCTTTGACCTTGTTTGTCAGGGTACAAGTAGCAGCCCTTTTTTTATTTAGTATTAAAAAATAAGAATTTAATAGGTTATAAAATAAAAAAATATTTTAAACAATATTTGGTAGGAGAAAGAAAAAAATGGAGAAAGAAGAAGAAGGAGAAGCTATAAAAGAGGAGGGAAAAGAAGTGATAATAGTGGAAGTGGAAGGAGGAAAAAAAGAGATAGAAGGAAAACTTAGAGAAAAGGGGCAGAAGAGAAGCACTAGCAGTAATGAAAATGGAGGAAGAAGAGAGAAAAGGAAACACAGAAAGTAAAAGAAAGAAAAGAGAAAAACCAGCATGAGATAAAAGGCTGTGGGGAGAGGTTACACAAGCGAGAGCATCCCCATAGTGGTGAGCCTCCTGCCCTGCCTAGAAAAGGCTGGGGCCCCAAGGGGTGCTCAGGGAGGCACAGGCCACAGATCCTGCCTCCTATGCAGGCTGGGGAGGGCTGGGGCAAGCTTAGAAGCTGGCACTGGGGACCCTGCATTGCACCGCAGTGGTGAGAGCTGGCCGGAGCACACAGATGGCTCAGGCAGAGCCCGCAAAGCCGTGTCCTAGGCTCCCTAGCAGGCAGGCGTTTATTGCTTGAGCCTCTGGCCCTGTGAGCGGAGCAGGCTCCTTAGCAACCTGGTCTGAGGCAGTTCGGACAGTGGCAGTTCTGGCGAGAAACAGTGACAATGACACCTGCCCTCCACCCTCGGAGGAATGTGTTCCGCCAGGCTCAGAGCTTGCAATTGAGGGCTGCAGGAAATCCCGCAGTGCACCTGGGAGGGCAAAGATGCTCCAGCAGGAGTGCAAAGTCCTGTCGCTTGTGCTCCCAGTAGGCAGGGCTGCCCACTGTTGTGCTGGGGCTGTCAGTGTTGGAAGGGGCGCCCTGTGATTGGCAGGCATCTAATGCCCTGGGCTCGGGCACAGGTTTCCCCGATGACTCAAGTCAAACTGAAGTGGCTCTGGCGGAAACGCAGTGTTGGGGGTAGAAGAGGGATGGGTTCTGGCTGCAGCTAGTGCTGGTGGGAAGTGTGCCACTCCTCTTCCCGGGATGGGAGTGGAGCAGGAGCTAGGCTGACAGGCCCGGTGGCCAGGCAAGCAGGATGCTGGTGGAGAGGTCCCAGACAGCAATGGCGGTGCATGGTCCCGCGTGGGGGTTGCCAGGCAGCCCCGGGTAGCCTGCAGGTCAGTTACCCGGGCCTTGGATGAATGGAGGGTGGGATGTGGTTCCAAGGGCAGATGGCTCCCACGTGTGGAGAGGGGAACCACAGGGAAAGGGAAGCTTCACTCCTAGTGGGGTCCCATGAGTGGGCAGCTGCTGTAGGGGGTCCCGCCACAGCTGCGCGTGTCTCAGCAGAGCAGGCAAGTGAGTCTGGGCTTGGGGTCCCAGTCTGGGGATGGAGTGGGGCTATAGCTAGTCTCAGTCAGTTGGGGGTGGGGTGCTGACCCAGGGGGATAGTTTACTCGTCAGACTCCTACCACTCGGCTACCTGGACACCAAACCCGCTTTGTTCAAAAGAGCTCTCAGAGTAAGTGGGTCCCCTGGTCCGCCACCTTCTGCTGTACCAGTGGCTAATTTCTTACACGTGGACTGTCGGTCCCTTCTTTGTAGCAGTCTATTCTTAGTCTGGAAGCTCCACTGAAACCTGTTAACTTTGGGTTTCCCTGCTTGCGTTTGAAATATTGGCCCAATACTTTCCAGAATCCCAGCAACATGTGAGCTGCTATGGAATGAAAACCTGACAGTAGTGGCTGGAGATGCTCTTTCTGCTTAACAGTGTGCAGACCACCATTCGATACCTTTGAGAGTTTCAAAGCGACTGCTTCCTTTCCACTCTATCCTTTAACTAGTATTGTGACTTAGTGGCAGAACTTGATATTGTTTCATAAAACGTATGTCACAGTACTAGCTTCCATTAGAAATAGTCTCATGCTCGGCTCAAACTCAAATCCCATCTCACCTCTGGGTTTCTTAAAGGTCCTTATAATGCTTCCTTGTGCCCTTATCACTCCATCACTTGTGGAGCTGTTTAGGCTGGAGAGATCATGTGTTAGCATACTTTCTTTACTGAACTGGACTGTGTGCTCCTTCTGTGTTTGAATTATTTTTACTCTGTTTTAGGTCCTAAGAAAAAATACTGGGCCGGGGGAATACAGATTGCTAATAAATCTTATTTCCATCCCAGTCCCTATTCATCACACAGTCTAGATTCACAGATTATTTGCTTGTCATACAAATGGAATAAATATTATGAAATTATACAATCCCAATTCACACATTTTCCAGATTTTAAATCAGGTACTTGTCCCTTGTATTTGAAGCACTACCTTGTGATCCATATGCAGGTTTCACATGATCGTGATGAATGCTCTGGATTTCCCATTCTCATCAGTGTATCTATAATTTGTTATGATCCATACAGTGAATTGACTTTGCTTATTTAATAAAATATAAGTAAACATTTTCCTGGTATTTTCTTCTAGTCAAATCCATCTGACACCAGCAATGATATCCCATGTTCCAAATTCTCCTGTAAATCCAGCTGGGATTTCAGGCAATTCTGTCAATCTACTGCTACATCCATTGTTGAATTATATTAAGTAAAAAAATTGCTTGCATGTGATAGTACTCTGTTGCATCATCTTTATTTGGACTGGTTGCAGATATGGATCCCTTGCAGTCAGTTGGCCAAGGAGCTGTCTTCCCAGTTTCCTGGTGCAGACGGACGAGTCAGTGTTTCCAGTGCTTCACCAGCTTGTGGAAACATGTTCATGTGTGTGGCATCCATTCCTGGAACCTTTTATTTTGCTCATGCCGTTTGGTGCAATTTGAACTTTTTCATTCAGAACCATCAGGTTTTGATCAGATATTATTTCTTGAAATGGTTGATGTCCATCTTTTTCTTATAGTGACTGTTGTATTCTTCCTATCTTCTTATGATATTATCTGCATAGTTCAATATTTTGCCCATACACCCTTTAAAATTGCAACTCTGGCTTCAACTTTTTTCTTCACTGTTTTCAGCTTATGATATGCTGCTTGGATTCCGTTTGCTTTTCTAAATGCAGGGATTTGCACATTTCATTATAATGCTTCCCCTTCTCGGGCTTTCTTTCGAAACATTGTGCTCAGTTCTTTTATGTCATCATTTCTCCCATGTGCTTGAGCTGCTCTACAATAAAGAGCAAGTTTCAGAGTCTCTCTGACATCCTCGTCGATCTTCTCTTTCTTTCCCATCTTAAATTATTTTCATTTTGTTCATGTATGGTTTTCTTGATGTCATCCCACAATGCATTAGATCTTCTTTAATTCATACCCATCCTTGAGATGTTCGTAAAAACCGGGTGGGATATATTGAATTTGATATTTTGGCTCTCGTGGATGAACTTATTTTGATTTCCTTGAACTTACATGTAAGCAACTGATGGTCTCTTTGCACAGTAAGCCACTCTCCTTACTTTCTTCATTTTCTCTTCCCATAAATATAGTCAACATGACTTTTGTGTATTCCATCTGGTGTAGTTCATGTGTATAAGCACCGCTTATATTACGGGAGGGTATTTTCTATGAACTTGTTATACCTGCAACTTTCTATCCTGTGATATTTTTCTTCATTTCTATCACCAAGTCCTATTTTCCAATTATACTTCTTTGTTTCCAACTTTTTAATTCCAATCATTAATTCTTTTCAGTGCATTTTGATTTTATGTTTGATCAAATTGAGAGTGGAGCAGTTAATAAGACCTTGAATTTCTTCAACATTAGCTTTAGTGGTTGGTGCATTGAATAATAGTTGTAATTTTTGGATTTTCTTGTATACGTATAGATATTATCCTATCACAGCCACATTTTCACTTTACTATAGATCTTGAAATGTCCTTTTTAACAATGACTATGACAACTTCTTTTGAATATTTTATTGCTGGAATATCGTATTATTCAAAATTATTGCCTCATTCAAAATATCCAATATCCATTTATTTTAGCTCACCAATGCTAAGTATATTGATCTTTATGCAGTCCATTTCATTTTTGACTGCTTATAATTTTCCTAAATTTATAGTTTGTATGTTCAACATCCTGATTACTAATAGATATTTGTAGGTGTTTCTTCTCATTTTTTGTTGTACCCCATTTGCAAATGAAGGTACCTAAAACTTACTCTGTCCAAGTCGTTATCATTGACTTTGCTCTTCCTCATGCATGCTTTCAGTGTCTTCTAACCTGACGACACAACTTCATGAACTGTTTTTGGTAATATTCACCTGCTATTAATGACGGTGTTCGTACCTGCTAGACCTGTGGTCAATTTCGCAGAAGTGGATACCCTCTTCCTTTACCTGGTCTGTTCTTTGTCTGGCTGCTCTCCTGAAACCTGCGCATCCTGAGTGAGCTTGCTGCTATTTGAAATACCAATGATATAGTGTGTAGCATCATAGGATCACAGCAGCACACAATATATCACAGTAGTGACAGAGAAGGATATCTTCTAAGATATTCTTAATTCACTCTCATTGGGGCTCCAGAGTGGTAGGTGAGATCTGATCATGCCAACCATTTGGAGTGAAGGGAAGATTGTTATGCTAAACACATGCATTTGCATTATACTGAAATTATTCCTTTTATGTAATTATAAGTATATCTTACTTAGTTCAGTATTGAATATAGTGAATAAGAGGTTGCCATGGGCTGCATTTGAGTTTGTTAGTTCTGGTAATGCTGTAAATGTAAAAATAAGGAAACTTAAGATGTAAATAGTTCTTTTATTTTTCTAAACAAAGAAAATCAGAACAAAGAATTATCTCCTTCAGATTCAAATAGTAGTAGTAATTATCTGTGCGTGTCAAGAAATAACAATTGCACTTTTCCTTTGTAAAAGTTCAGTGGCAGTGCAGCTGGGGGAGAATTAGGGATGGAATGTTTAAAGGTCGTGCAGAAGGGGAGTGAAGGGTCGGTGATATCTGCACAATATCTTTCAATGTGCAATTTCCTGATTTTCTTTTAGACATGTAAAGATTATACAAGTTAAAAATTGCAAGCTACTCAAGAGAAAAACCCTTCTTTTCTCTCCTTGCTCGACCAGCAAAGTAGTTTGCAGATATGCTAACTCAATTACTGTCATCATGTGCCATTTTGCATCTTATATTTTCATTGTCCTCATAATGCCTCAAAAAGGAGAGATCTTAGGGAGGAGGAGCTATTCGTTTTATTCATTTGAGATGCAAACTAATGAAAATAGCCCGTCCATGGGCTTTGCTGATTGGCACGTGCATGTTTGACATTGTCTGCAGGTCTACATCCAGTGGGGCTGAACGCAGACAACATCCCTCTGGGATTCTTCACGGAAAGCTGCTTAATCATTTTACCCATTTATGAAGAACTTTATTGATATAGTTTAGAGAGTAGTAAAATCTCGTTCTCAGTTTCCACAATGGATTTCTAAAAGAGTTATTTCAATTAAATATGATAACTGCTAATTAATCCACAGTTCCTAATTGGCCTCAGAACATCACTGAAAGTTCAAACAGCCGATATGAATCTTGTTGCTAAATGATCAGTCTCTTCTCCTTAAATTTTCTCCTTCCTCAATACCCATGACATTTACTTTTTCTTTCTACTTTTAAAAATTTTGATGTCTCATTTTAATGTCTCCCTTTTCCTGCTAAGCATATCTTCCCTTCCAACATGTGTCATCTCTTTATTTCTCATGCTGTATACTTTATTAAGTTAATCCCTTTCAGCCCCAAATAATGTGTTAACTGAGGCTCCAAATGTTGTGTCTTCAGTGGAGTGCTTTCTCCCAAGATATGGGTTTATATTCCTATTCGCTGACTCCACTTCAGTATTCTTCATGCCATGTACAATGCATGTGTCCAAAACCCAAATCTGTGCTCCTCCCTATAAAATGTTACTATTTTACTTCTTTCCATTCTTTCACTATTTTTCTTCTTACCACTAGTACCAAACTATAAGAGCAGTACTTGACATTTTGAACAGTTTCTATGTCTTTAAAATAATAAAAATTTATGTTTTCCAATCAGTATACCTTATAACTATGAAAATATGTAATTACCTTGACAAGTGCGTTATTTAAAAAATTAACTAATGATAGATATTTCCTGTACCTAAAAAAGACTTTAAACATGTACTCATGTTACAATATGCAGACATAATAAAGAAGAAAATTTACTAGTAGGATATTATTTGTTCATTTTTATATAATTAAAACATATTAAAAACATGGAATTTCTTACAAGCTCAGCAAACAGATATCAGGAATATGTGGGAAAAACTGAAATTAACGGGTGACAAAAATAAAATAGATTAAACATACAATATCTATTCAAGAGCATATGAGCCAGCTAAGAAAAGTGGTGACACATGGTTTATAATATAGTAATCACATGAAGAAATTATAGAATTGCATAGGCTATGCGATCAATATTATGCCTAAAATATTGTATAAAATGTTTCAAACTATATAGAATATAAGAAGCATTTTAAAAGTTATTTATTTTAATATACTTTTATAATTTAGAAAATAATGTCATCCTACTCAGGTAACATTGTCTGACCAATAAACAAAACAAACAAACAAACAAAAATGTGATAAGCATTTTAAAAGGCTCTAATAACAAGGATCCACATGTGACCTCCTCCCTGGGAGATGGACGGCAGAGAAGGGGGGGGAAGGGAGACTCCGGACAGGGCAAGATATGACAAAATAACAATCTATAAATTATCAAGGGCTCATGAGGGAGGGGCAATGGGGAGGGAGGGGAAAAAAAGAAAAAAAAAAGAGGACCTGATGCAAAGGGCTTAAGTGGAAAGCAAATGCTTTGAGAGTGATTAGGGCAAAGAATGTACGGATGTGCTTTATACAATTGATGTGTGTATATGTGTGGATTGTGATAAGAGTTGTATGAGCCCCTAATAAAATGTAAAAAAAAGGCTCTAATAATATTACTGAACAGTGAAAACATGAATTTTTACTCAAGAATGGTCTTTTTGACATGGGAGTTTATAAGAATTTTTGTATATGAAAAATCCACACTTTCTAACAGAAGTAACTGTATTTATTGTCCAGCTATAATGCTTTTTTTCAGCTATAATGCTTAAAACTACAATTCTTACGTTTTAATGATACAATTACTAGTGAATTTAAGGGGAGGATTTTTCTATTCACAGTGAATTATTTCTATCCAGAATGTACTATATTTTCATGTTTTTCTGATTCATTCAGAGAATTGAGGTCATTTCCAATCGTCCCTCAAACTTTGGTCTCTCTCTCTCTCTCTCTCTCTCTCTCCGTTTTTCATGTAGGCATTTTCAAGAACAGATAATCAGATTCTAAAGGGAGATGTTTAGCCTGCTCAGCCAGGAGACAGGGTTTTCTGTATCTCTGCAGCAGTACTTGCCGCTCGGGCATGTGAGTGTGCTTTTCATTGTCCCTATTAGGAACCACATCAGAAAAAGAAGAAAGAAAGAAAAAGAAAGGGAGCCATTTACTCTCCTGTTGATTCCAACCTTCCGTCACCGCATGGACAGCGCCAGCCTGGCCCGTATGGCCGTAGGGCATCCCGGCTGTCAGGTGTTTGCTGTGGGCCGCGGGCGGCTTCCACCACCTGCGTGTCAGCTAGGGGCCCGCACTGGGCCATCCTATTTGGGACCCATACGTCTGTTATTTGAGAATGTAATTGGGAAGCTGTAAGCATTTTCAAAGGAACCACTGCGACTTTAACTTGGTGCCTATAGAGACAAGACTGCCTTCAATGCCAGGTGTTCAGAGCACTGTTTATGCTCTTCCCGACCTTCCTCGAGTGCAGTCTACGCTGCTGGCCGCCGCTGCTCACTCCCGCCTCTGGACACGGTGGGACTCTGGCAGCAGATTTGCAATTCACAGCTCATGATAAAATCTTTTTTCATTCTAAAGTGCTGCGCTGTAAGAACCGCTTTAAAATACCTAGATTTACAGAAATCCAACTAGGACCAAAAGCTCTGAACACTGAATGGACTTGGGATTAAGGAAGGACTCCGCGAGCGTGTGTGTGTGTGTGTGTGTGTGTGTGTGTGTCTATAGCACCAGAAAGCCATTGTTCATATGAACATGGGTCCTAAAGGTGAATATTTCTGCATTTCGATTCATAATCTAACATTCTCAAAATGTGGTCAGAAGGAAACTCGTTCATCTCTTTAATGATAAAGATTATTTTATAACACAATTTTGAGGTTAAATGAGGTCATTTAGGAAAGCACCTCATGGGTCTGGCCAATAAAAGATGTTCACTTAAATTTTGCTTGAGGGTGTGTTTGTGAAGTAAGAGTTTAACATGGCACACATAATGGCCCATTCAAGTAGTTCTTTATGTAGCAGAATGTATCTATTTGCTTGTTTAGGCTTTGCCACTCCCACACTGATGATGAGCTCTTTGGGAAGTAGACATTTATGTATTTCACACACACGGGGTTTGGTGGAATAAATCAGTGCCTGGAATAACAGGCACCATTGTGTTTTAGATAGATGGCCTGGAAATTTTCTAAAAGATCGAGTCTTGTGTTTTCTCAGTAGATACACTTAGTCGTGGTGCAAACAACCAGGGTGGAAAACACAAGAGACTCAAACAGACTCTGGTATGACAGTGACAGGATTACTTAAAATCATTCCCGAGTCTCGGGGCTTTTGGTAGATCCAGCAGTCAGTATTCAACAAAAAATAAGATTGTTAAAATCCGAAGTGTGGAGAGGTTTCTAAATAGGAAACATAGGTCTAGTAGTAATTTTTATACAAGTCCTAGGCATTATAATGACAGATAACAAAACAACCGATGAAGAAGTACAAGAGGGAAGACAAAAACAGTGAACTAATAAGGAGGTCTTTGGAAAAGACGACTTTTCAGAGGCCAGCCCAGGAAGGAGGCAGAGAAGTGGTGCCTCACATTCCGCGACTCCAGGCAGCGCACCGAGGCAAAGGAAGGCATGAGCTCTGTGAGTTCAGGAAAGGATTAGTGTGATTGTGAGGGATTATAAAACATCTATTGGGCTTTTCAAAGAGAGAATCAACATTATACCTTTACACATGAAAAATAAAATATTATTTTGCCCAAGATGCTTTTTCTAACAGTACTATATCAACTAAGTTCGAATTCCTATCATGATTAGAAAAAATCTTTTACTCTTTTTATAGCCTCTAGAAGCACTTACCCTAACTCAGAGGGAAACTGTTTTTATGGAGATTACATTTAATCCTTTTATCTTGTGTGAGTTTTGGGGGTATCATTAAAGGATAATTTATAGGTAGCATAGCGTAGCATTAAATGTGAGTCCTTTAGCCGCATGGTTTAATGTGCGGTAGTCAGATTATGCAACATTAGTGGAAAAGTTAAGAAAATGGATAAAAGGATATCCTTGCGATTCAACAATTCTCAGAACCTACAAAGAAGTTCTGTGCATGGATGTGATAGAATCCAATTCCCCAAGGGAAATATATATTCACTTAGATGCATTTAAAAATCTCTGCTTATTGCCATTCAGTCTATTACAACCCATGTCATCCTACAGCACAGAGTTGAAGGCCCTGTTAGATTTCCCAGACTATGAATCTTTAAGAGAGAAAAACCTCATCTTTCTCCCACAGAGCAGCTGTTGTTTTCAAACTGCTAACCTTGGGATTAGCACCTCGGTTCATACCTCACTACGCCCCAAAGAACAACCTGTTGCCATGACTGCTTTTCTTTGAATTTGGTGGGTTTTTAATTTGTCACACCATTGTCACTGTCACCTAGAGGTTGGTTTTGCATTTTTTTTTTTTTTAATGTTCGGTGTTTTGAAGTTGGTCGTGGTGGAGAAATTGGCCTCATCGAAACTAGCACAGACCATTAATCAGAACCTAATATTGTTAAACTTGTACCAGTTCAACCCAGCTTTGCCTCAGTGACAGATGAAATAGGTAATGTGATGTAATGTATCTGCTTCTTAGATCCCAACTACTGCTGCCTACTCTGTTCTGATTTACAGCAAGGACCCAGTAGAACTGCCCCCATTGGATTTTCTGTAGCTTTCTGTCTTTCAGGAGCAGTGAGGTTCGTCTTCCACTCCCAGAGCATCTGGTGTGTTTGAATCACAGCCCTTCCAGTTGGTAGCCCAACACTTAGCCAACTTACCATTAGTGCTCCTTGCTACTCGATAGGACTCTAATACGCAAACACACTGAAATGCGATCGAAGAGGCATTTGTGTGTATATTTAACTGCCACAGCAGATCAAGGCTTACAATAAAAATTTAAAAATACACAAAAGGCATTGTGCTATGTGTAATTAGACTAGATATTGTTTGAATGTCCACCTATTTAAAATATTGCACTTGAACACGTTCACAATCACCTTTGATCCTACAGTCCATCAACCTGTCATTTTTAATATAGAACTTGTACCATGTTCTGACTATATTACTAAAATAATTGAGCTTTCTCACGCAGCAGCTCAAGACAGTCTATAGTCATGAGCAGCATTAGACCTATGCTCATCTCTCCCACAAGTCATCTGCTCAGTCACTTTATGAGTATGCGACTGGGAAATAGCTACAGCTTTCAAATGTCAGCGACTACCGAAGCTTTCAAATTCAGTCTGATTACCCCACTGCTTTCCTGAGCTGGTTAAAAGGACTTTATCAAGCTGCTTCTATCAATCGCTTTTATTTCATTCTAGCTATTCATTTGGCATTATTTTCAACGTGTCCTTTGGTTTGAAAAGAGTTTCAGGTCTTTACCAAAAAAATGTACCATACATCAAATAAATTAGCATTTATTTTATTACTGCTGTTAGCATATCTTTGTTAAAGGTATGTGAACTTGGGAATGTTCTTTTAATATGGGGCAGGGGAGTATTCCTCACAATGGATTCCCCCCCCCCCAAGTTTTGTATTTAATTTTTTAACAAAAAAATTAGCACCTTCAAATACTCTTCATTACACTTAATACATTTACCAAATTTCTTGGAAACATCTGTTTGGATGGCTGACAGCCCCTACCTCATTTTTTTATTCACTTCTATGTCTCAAATCACTGCCCTTTCATGCCCCTCTTCATTCATGGAAACAACATGAAGTCACACAGAGTGAGGTCAGGTTTGTGGGGGGCAAGATAGACAAGCTGTTGATTAATTTTTTTTTTTTTTTTGCCAAACGTAGTGCCCAGAGATGGCTGTGTAAGCAGCTTCATTGTCTGGGTGGCTAAACCAGTTCCCCATGCCCACAAATTGGGCCTTTTTGTCACGCACTGCTACACAATCTTTTCAGAACCTTTAAGTATAAGGCTTGATTAACAGTCTGACCTGGTGGAAGAAACTCCAAATGCACTACCAGGCAACATTTTTGTCTGCTCGGGAAAGTGACAGACATCCAGAGCATGGTTTGCCATCAATCGCCATTTCCCCTCTTTTGAAATGAGAAAGTCATGGATGTACTTCAGTGGTTCATATAGCGCTGTTTCTGCAAGCTGTGTTCAACATCACACCAGATTCCGTGGCAGTTTTCCCGAGCAGGAAACAGTATTTCATAACGGCACGCTGTTTTCTTAAATTGGCCATCACAAAAAAATAAAAAGAGGTTTGAGAGATACTGCTTTAACGAAAAAATTCACTGTGACCAGAAAGAACCTTCTAGGCGACACCACTGGGTGCGCTAACAGAGAGACTTGCTCAATGCTTGCCTAGCGGGAACAACGCATGCTGTGAAAGTGCAGCTCTGCTGGACGCAATTCCAGTTTTTACATTAATAAAAGTCTGATTTTAATTTATCTTGCAGTCTTTCATCACTTGATATATTTATTTTTGAAATAGCTCCTTGATATTTAGAGGGTTTTGTGAACCTGGATTATGATGTCGCTACAAAAAACTTGACTCTTAAATTTCACTTCTAGAGGCGGTTATGTGTGTGTGTTTTCCTCAATTTCTTCTTTTATTTAATGTAAATGATAATATTAAAAATTTTGGAGGGTTATTTGTGAGGATCAAAGGGTCAAATGTATAATACTTAGCATGTTAGAAGTAACATGAATATTTTCCTTTAATACTATTACATATAAAAATATTTGTTGAGTGACAGAAAGAGCTTTCTAAAAATGTGTGAAAAAATTCATGAATAAAAATTAGTCATTTAAGCATGGCAAGCTGTTACATCCTCACAATTTATTTTCAACACATCATGGGAAAATATTGTACAGAAATTCTATCACTCTTTTATTGTTATGTGTCCATTTTTAATGGAGATTTTATAGAGACCCGTTTAACGGTTGCATTTAGTAGTCACTAACCACACATATTGTGGAAAACAGTCAGCATCTGTGCCTTTTCAGGAGTCTATGGATATCCGGGCACATTATTCTCAAAGATTATTCCACTTGTGCATGAATCAGAATATATATATATTTTGGATGGATATAATTGTAAAGTTCTAACTCTATATATAGTTAGATCTTTACAATTATATCCATGTTTAGATAAAAACATGCATAAATCTCTAAACATGTATAATAAGAATGTCACAGATTCCACCTGCCAGGGCAGTACTAACCTATCCAACCCGAAGCCTTCCAGAATCGAAAAGGTGGCAATGAACACATCATAAAGAGATGCACTCAGTGAGAATACTTGTAAATGCAATTTTAACATACCTTTTTCATAAACTAACCAGATTGTTGATTAATATCACATAATTAAGGACAGATAATGTTTAGATGTCAGCAATGAGCCAAACACAACAGAAATGCTTATCACCAATTAAAAGAAAAATGTAAGATTTACTAAGATGTCAGCCTGCTCAAACTTGGCCTTGTTTTGGCAAGTAATAGAGTGCCTAGTTTTATTTCTTCTTCTTTCCTCTATCCAACAAAGGTCAAGGATATTAACTTCAAGTTTTTTCAGACAGAGTGGCATATGTTTTAGGCAGCGTGACTAATATCCATTCTAATCCATGTAGTTTGGTTAAGTGCAATCGAGTCAATTCCAATACTAAGTGACTTTACATAAACACTGGAATCTGACTGGTCCCGAAGCATCCTCACAATTCCTCATATGGTTCAGAGCATTTTTGCAGTCCCTCTGCCAAAGCAGTTCATGAATGATCTTCCTCCTTTTTTGTTTATCTTGTACTAAACCAAGCACGATGCTCTTTTCCAAGGACTGGTCTCTTCTGTAAGATCTCTGAAGTATGTGAGATGGAGTTTTGCCACTTCTGAGGACAATGCTGGCTGTATTTTTTTGAGACAATTTTGTTTTTTCTTCAGACGTTCTAAGTCCACTGTACTTTTGATAATTTCTGCCAATACCTTAATTCTAACCCACCAATTCTTCTCAGGGTATGCCCACTTTTCACATGCATATAAAGGGATTGAAAATACGATGACTGGATGATTAAAATACCAACACATTTTACATAGGGATTCTAAATTTCTGGTGAGAGGATAGTGGGAGGGTAGACTCTTCTCTGCCCACTCTTAGCTACTGGGAAACTTAAAGAAATGTTTAAAATATACCCACTTTAAAATGCATTACCATTCAGAGATTCCAAATAAAATTAGTAATGGATAAAAACCAACTAAATTGCACATACATCACTTTATTTTCTTTACACTTACATGCATGTCCCTGTGTGTTGAGTGAGAGTTACTGCTTGCAACTTGGTGTTTATTACTGTTTGTTTTTTTTTGAGACACAAAACTTAATTTAATAGAACTTTGCTTGTAGTTCTTACATTCTCTGTAAATCACTGCCCCATCCAGAAGTGGCCCAAGTCCTGGGAGCAGGGGAGGAGGGGTCAGAGAGCAGGTCCTAAGAGCTCCCCTTTTCCTCTGTGCTGGAGGGCTGGGGACACCACCCTCTTTCTCCTGACCCCCTACCCCCACCCCCCCAGGCTCCAGCTAGGAGAGCAATTGGAATCTCAGACCTGGGCTTCTCCATACCCCTGTCCATGGGCAAGAGAGGAGGCTAAGGGTTTGAAGGGAGGAGAGGACAGAGGAAGAGAAAGATGTCGATCAAGAAAGATGAGAGCCAGGGATGAGGGCTGAGTGATAATTGAAGACAAAACACCAGTAAAAAAGAAAACAAAAACAAAAAAAGTGGGAAGGGACAAAACCAAAATCCGCCCCAAATCTGAACCCGCCTGGGAAAAAAACGAAAAGCTCTCTAGTCTCATAGAGACATTATTTGGCGCGGCCGGCTCTGCGGCGGGAGCGCTCAGGCTTCAGTCCAGCCCTGGAGGCAGGAGGCCCAGCCTCTACAGCTCGTCTTTAGACTGGCCCACATCTTCCTCCTCCTCCTCTTCCTTGTCCTCCTCCTCCTCCTTGTCCTCCGCCTCCTCCTCCTCTTTGCGCTTCTTGTCTTCTTCCTCCTCCTTTAGCCTCTGCTCTTCATCCTGCTTGTCCTTCATGACCTTTTCTGCAGCCTTTGTGACACCCCATGTCTCATTGCCAAACTCCTCGGCATAGGCCTCATCGTTGGCGATGAGGAAGTTGTCGAAGATGGTGCCAGACTTGACCTGCCAGAGATCCAGGCCCAGCACAGCAAAGCTGTCGTAGGAATAGATGCTGTCGTCGGGGGAGTACTCCGGGTTGTCGATCTCCGGGTGGATCCACTTGCCTTTGTAATCTGGGTTGTCGATGTGCCGGGGCTTCCACTCGCCCTTGTAGTCAGGGTTCTGAATCACAGGGGGCTCCCACTCGCCATCCATCTACTCATCCCAATCATCGGGCTTCTAGGCATCAGGGTCAGGGATGTGCTCTGGCTTATCCCAGTCCTCAGGCTTGGAGTCTGTGGGGTCATCGATCTTGGCTCACTCATCCCAGTTTTCCGGCTTGGCGGCATCGGGATCCTTGATCTTCTTGGGTGCCAGGACGTCCCAGTCGTCTTCCAGGGAGCCGGACTCCACCTGGCTGTTGTCAACCTTCACTTCATAGGTGTGGTCAGGCCTCACGATCAGAGTGTACAGGTGGGTGAACTCATCATCCTTGCAACGGATGTCCTTGTTGATGAGCACATTCTTGCCTTTGTCATTGAAGATGACATGAACCTTCTTGGTACCAGGACCGCAGATGTCAGGACCGAACATGATGTTGTACTCGGAGTCGCCGTGCATGTCTGTCTGGTCCAAGCCATCAGGAAACAGCTTCATGTAACCACCCCCACAGTCAATGTTCTGCTCGTGCTTCACGGTAAACTGGACCACCAGGGTCTTGTCTTTGTTGCTGAAGGACTCGAATCTTGATGGCAGGGCATAAAAGCTGGTGTCCTGGCTCGTCTGCAGTCCTTTATCTTTCTCCTGGTCACCATAGAACTTGCCAGAACTGAGGACGAATTTGCCAAAATCCGACTTTTGTTTGGATTCGATCCAGCGGTCCGTCCACCCGTCTCCGTCCAGAAACTGCTCCTTCAAGTACACGGTGGGTTCAGCGGCGGCCAGGCCGAGCAGGCCCAGCAACAGCGGTACCAGTAGCAGCATGGCGGGCCGAGGGGGCGGCGGCGCTGGCGCCCTTTAAGTCTCTCACGGGTCAGCGGCTCTGCAGCAGGGATGCTCTTACTGTTTTCTAAATTGCAATTTGTTCTTCTTATTAGGAAAGTAAAACCTTTAGCTTTAGGAATTGTGATCATTGTCAAAATCTATTTTAAAAGTGTTATTTTGATTTTAGTTTTGAACACTTCCTGATGAACGACAGCAAGTAGGGTAACATGGCTGGGGATTATTTTCTTGAAAATTTCTAAGACGGTATCTGGAAAGCATCAGTTTACTTCAACTGGCATTTGAAGAATGAGCTGTTTGATTATTTTTCTTATTGAATTTATATTGTTTGAAGGGGTCAAAGTATCTATTTCAGCACTTGTCATGTCTCTAAGGATTATCGTAGTTTTCTCCTTGTGTGGCTGTTATTATGAATAAGAGCACTTTCACAGGCTTAAATGATGGTATTACAGAGATTTCTCACTAGTTTGTGAACTAGTATTTTACATATATATGTATATATACATAAATATATATGTAAAACATAAGTACATTTTGGGCTTTTTTTAAAGTAGAAAAGATGTTAAGTTATCCAAATAATTATTTTCTCATTTTATAAATACTTACTTATGGGCAACGGGTATTTTTGTCAATTCCTAGAGCCTTATTTTGGGCTAATGTGTTCGATGCACCTTAAACTTCTTCCTTCAGCACCATTCATTGGTTTTTTTCCATATGCTACCTCCTGAAAAGTTGGACTCTTGACTAACTTTGTGGTTGTTTTTATAATGACTGTGTATCCTTTCGCCTTTTCTGGAAGATTCCTGCCTTATTCCCCGTTTACCTCTAAAATCCTTCAAAATAGCATTGAGAGGCTTGACATTTTCTTGGGAAACTACTAGCAATGAAGCAAAACAACAGCCTCCCAGGGTTCCTGTGGTGGAGCGCATCATTGCAGCCACGGGGAAAGTGAACTTGGTTAAGGGCCTTCTCTTTGCTGCTGCCCTGCGCTTCACAAAGCTTGCAGTCCTTTTCCAGGGATGGGGCTCTCTGACCACATGTCCAAAGTAGATCCGAAGAAGTCTCACCGTCCTTGCCCTTCAGGAGTGCTCTGGCTGTATAATTCTAAAGACAGATTTTTTTTTTTCATTTTGACAGTCCGTGGTACTTTCAGTATTCTTGAAATTCAGCTAAGAATTCAAAGGCTTTGATTTTGCTTTTTTCTTCTTTATTCAATTTCTAACTTTCACAAGCATATGAGACCATGGAAAATCCCATGGTTAGGGTCAGGTGCACCTTAGTTCTCACACTAACATTCTTGGTTTTCAATATTCGAAAAAGATCTCATAAATCAGATTTACCCAAAGCAACGTCTCTTTTGATCTCTTGACTGCTATTCCCATGGATTGTGGATCTGAGCAAGACAAAATCCTTGGCAACCTGAACCTTTTCTCCATTTATCATGATGTTACCTATTGTTCCAGTTGTGAAGATTTTGGTTTTCTTTACATTGAGTCATAATCCATACTGAAGGATAACATTTTTGATCTTCACCAGCAAGTGTTTCAAGTCCTCCTCACTTTCAGTAAACAAGGTGTGTCATCTGCATATCACAGGTTGTTAGTAACCCTTCCTCCACTTCTGAGACCTCATTCATCCTCATATACTCTAGATTACCTCATACTTTGCTAACATACAGATTGAATAAGTATGGTGAGAGACTGTAAGCCTGATGCACACCTTTCCTGGTTTTAAACCATACAGTATTTCAATGCTCTGCTTGCACAACTGTCTCTTGATCTGTTTACAAGTCCTGCTTAGTGCCCTGCAGTGTTCTGGAATTCCCAATTTGCTCAAACCTCCCTAGTTCATTATTCTCCACAGAATCAAATGACTTTGCCGATCAGACAAGTAAACATCGTTGTGGGATCCTCTGCTTTGAGGCCTGATCCACTGTTCCAAGGCCCCTTCTAACCCTGGCCTGAACTTCGGGGGCCTCACCCCTGATGCCTCCTGAATCATTCAATAGTTTCTCCGTAGAATCTCTTGAGGTATAATTTGGAAGTTACATTAACTAATGAAAATATGTTACCTTTTAAATGTGTACTTTTATGATCACATATGTACATTATACAACTGTGTGTACACGGTGTGCTTTTAACACCCTCCAGCTTACTTAGCGGGTACTCATCTAAAGGAGCACTTGGATCTCTGATTTTGATCTGGATTTCTGGCCTCTCTGAGCTGTCTAAAGTTGATGCATTTCAGGCTGTCAGCCACTTTTTTTATTGTGGCCCCACTTCATTTGCTATTTGACCGAGCATAAATACGGATGGTAAACTACTCAACGTTTAATGGACCTAATTTTTATATTGCTAAACGTGGTTACCTACTTCCATAGTGGTGTTGGGGCAATTTTGTTATTATGTGAAAAAAGAGAAAGGAGGTGGAGCAGGAAAGAAACAAAATATTATTTGTATGTCGATTCAGGATATGTATGTAATATATGAAAGATGCCTAAAAATCACTGAATGTGGGAAAGATTAAGGAAATAGATACTCGGGAATTCCAGAAAATTGCAGAGGAGAGTAATTAGAAAGAAAAGTCCCCCTTGTCTGTAGAAATTAGTACCTTTCATAATAAGCAAATAGGTCATTATTTGACATTCTAGCTTATAGTATTGGATCGATCAGGACACAGCTCTAGAAGGTCCTGGGCATAAGACAGCCAATTTTCCTTTGATTTAATAGACCAAAACTGCCCTGAACTGGTGGCAAAACAATGCAATGAACTTGCCGCATGGTTGTTGGGATTGCCATCTTAAAAATGAGATCTTCAGAATATTTTTAAAGTGTCATCTTTGGAAATGCATTTTCATGATTCTATTCACAAAATTGTCTTATTTCGTCATCAAATATGTTTGATTCTTTAAGTTACAGTACTTACTTGAGTGCCCCTACTCCAAGCTTCATCCATCTCATATTTAGATATCATAGAAAACATCATTTAGTGACTGAAAGTCAGAAAAATATTTTTGCACATTTAAGAAAATGGTTTTAAATGAATAGTCACCCTTTGTAACTGAGCCTAAATGACATCCCTTTTTGCACAGTAACCTTAGAGTATGTTTCTTAAATACTGAGTTCAGAGGTTGGTCTGTCATCTTGGTAGCTGCATCTCTGTACAGACTTGATTTGGCCTCATCAGAGAATGACTGATCTGTGCTCCGTGTCAGTAATTACAGCTGTTAGCAGGCACTTCCTTGCTGCATGCTATTTAGCAAACTGCTCAGAGAGACAGGGCCACCTACTGAGCCAAGCCATGGTCAAATAACAGCAGTGTCTGGATCAAATGCTAATCTTTGAAGATGCGTTTAGGTTTCTTTAAATTGTGCGCAACTTTAACATTCCTAGGTGTAAACGTGCTATTTACTTACTACAAGAATACGTTCACGGGCGCGGATTAAAAAGACTACGGAGACATGGTTCTTAGTCTCCAGGAATACAAATGTAAATGTAAATATAGGATAATTAGGCAGGTGCCATTTTGGAAGACCATCATAAAAAGAGACATTACACTGAAAAATAAAATTTCTATGCTAAAGGAGGGGACACAAAACATCTGCTTCTTAGTACAAGGTTTATATAAAATATGCTTTGTTCATTCCTGGTTAAGTGAAGAGATAGAACATACAGAGTGTTGAAATCCATATCTTGATCTGGACTCTACTAGGTGCGTATACAACTGCCTGCAGTTACCAAGCTTGCATTGCCAAGAAAATGCGAGGTCGGAACCCTAACATTATTGCAGGAGAGAATAGGTTACTCCTCTTTCTCTATCTCAACTGCGAGAGAAAATGTTTATCCAATTTTTATTTTTAATTGTTTCTTATAGAGAGAAGTACAATCAATTTTTGCATGTTCCCCTTAAGTTAAGTGATGTACTAAATTCGCTTATTAATCCTGATAACTATAGAGTATTGTTTACTTATTCACATTATTTGTGCTCAATAAGTTTTATTTCCTTCTTCATTCTCCATTTTATATCTATTTCTTCCTTAGTTATTGCACAAGACTCACCTTTGGGACAATATGGAATAACAGAAGTGTTAGTAAGCCAGATTCCAGCCGGAATGCTTTCAATAGTTCATCATTTAAACAGTTTTTCATGGTGTTTTTGTACATATTTCATATTCTTAGGAAGGTCTGTTAGATTCTTTCTTTGTTGAAACTATTTGGTTTTAATAAAAAACGAGGGTTTTTTCCTTCAAATATGTTTTCTGCAACTATTAAGATGTTATTTTCCTGTCCCTCTTTCTCATATTAGCATTATCTGCTCTGTTTTTAATCATGCAATTACATTTAAGTTTGTAAACTGTTGTGTTTTGTTACACTAATATTATACAGCATGAAGATGAAGTTTAAATGCTTTATCCTAATCTATTATTATTTTAATAAATGAATGCTTTAATTTCCACCTAGTAGGGTAATATTTTTTGATATTCTATTATATTATTTTCTGCTCTATTTTTTTAATTAATAAATCTTTTTATTGGGGCTCATACAACTCTTATCACAATCCATACATACATCAATTGAGCAAAGCACCCTTATACATTTGTTGCACTCGTCATTCTCAAAATTCACCTTCTGCTTGGGTTCCTGGAATCAGCTCGGTTTCCCTTTTATTCCCCTCCTCCTCCCTCCCCGCCCCCCCCTTCCCCCTGGTCCCTTGATAGTTTATAAATAATTATTATATCTTATACTCCCTGGCGTCTTCCCTCACCCACCTCCCCATTGCCCATCTCCCAGAGAGGAGGTTACACATAGATCTCCGAGATCGGTTCTACCTTTCTACAGCCCTTTCCCTCCCGGTGTCGCCACTCCTACCGCGGGTGTTGAGGGGTTCGTCTGTCCTAGATTCCCTGTGTTTCCAGATCCCTACTGCACCGCTGTACATCCTCTGGTATAACCAGGTCCGCAAGGTAGAATTGGGGTCATGATAATTGGGAGACCGGGTCTCAAACAACAAAGGCGGGGTGGTGGTGAGAATCACACCACCGTGAATGAGGGGGAGTGCATGATGGGGACCCAATGCCCATCTGTACACAGCTGGACATCCCTTCCAGAGGGGTAGTGGGGAGGAGATGAGTCACTCAGGGTTCAGTGTAGCAACAAGGAAACTCAAAACCTTCCTCTAGTTCCTGAACGCTTCCTCCCCTCCCAATTATCATGACCCCAATTCTGCTCTATTTTTAACATTTCTTCTATTTTGAATATGTATACATATTTCCATTTTCCTCATGTCTGTCTCTTGTAGTTTAGATTTACTTGTGTATTTTCTGTCAGGAAATACTGAAGTTTTTTAAATATACATTTTCCTTTTATTGACCATAACATGTTTAAATTATACAAACTATTATAGCTAAAGAACAATTATTAAGTATTTTTAAATATCTAGCTGTCTTTTGACCTGTGATTTTGTTTACTATTTCCTTATTTTAAATTATTTAGGTAATTTCTTTTGACAATTTTGCACCAGAGATAGAAGCTGTGACCCCTATGCAATTCATGTATTCAAAGTCCAGTATTCTCTTCTAAGAAGCCTTACAAAATCATTGCATCGGAACTACTTTCCACGTGTGGTAATACTATAATTTCCCTAAATTTAGTTGCCTGAAATAATGCAAACATAGTACTTTAAGTTTTGGAACGTAAAGTCCAAAATCAGCTTAAGTGGCTAAAGTCAAGGTTTTGTCAGTGCAGCTTTCTTCTAGACAGTTGAGGGAAATCCTTTCCCCCTTCATTTTCAGCTACTCTCCTTGAATTGTGGCTCTGTGTCAGTGAGCAGTTATGTCACACCAAACACCTTCTGTAGTCATCACTTCCCCTTTTTGAGTTTGGCCACATTGTCTTCTTCTTATAGAATCACTAGGTCCACCCAGATATTATAGGATAATTTCCCCACCTCAAATTTTTTAATTTAATAATTTTTTGTGAATTTTCTTATTATATGTGGTTACATATTCATAATTTCAGGTAAGTAAAAACATGGGCTTTTTATGAATGGCATTATTTCAACTATAATACTGTCTCTCTTTTTTCATTTTCTTTAATATTTTCTTAATATACAATTTTTAATTATTTTCATAATACTTTCTGCAAGCCCACTTTGCATGTTGCTGTTCCTTCACTCTTATTTAAATGGCTATAACTCCATTTTATCATATAACTTTTTTCCAGAGAGGACAGAAAATACATTTTCCAAAAACATATCAAATAAGAGATATATTTAAAATATATAATTGGTTTAATTCTATAAAGTTGGGACCATGTTCTTCCTGAATATGATGCTATGACAAATTGGGAATCGTTGCTGGGCATGTCCTACAAGACATTGCTGATTCTAAGGTCATGAAGAGGCAGAGAGCATCTTGAAATCCAAGAAGGGGTCACGTATTTCTCTAAAGACTAACCATGGCCATTGACTCGATCCAGAGTCAAGATGACCCAGGATCGGGTCTCTGAAAATGTGACTGTTGATGAGAAAGGGCAGCTTCATTTTCTCCCGCTCTCAGAATAGTAGCATCTTCTATTTCGGAAGAGTGTAAGCAGTTTGAGAAGTCCATGAAGGTTAGGCTAATTTAAGCAGGTATAAAATTCATCACAGCGTAAAAAGGGTGGCAGGAGAAATACTGCATTTTAAAATAATAAACACACATGTGATACAAATGCTTAGTTAGGCAATGCCAAAATAGGCAAGTCAAGTAAAGGAGATCTAGGTTTTCGGGTCGAAAGTGATTTTGTGTCTAGAGATGTGGTCTTTGAGATCTCGGGGATGGCACTGCACTACACGTTTTCTTCTTCAAGGTCGATGGTGCTTGGGTTTTCAGGTGACTCCATTTTTGAACTGTGATCCATACAGGGAGCCGAGTTGGACCAGAATTATGATTCGCCACAAGAGGCAGCAGAGGACTGCACGAGTCCCTTACATGATGATGATATGTTCTCAGAGCAGGGCACTAAAGAGCCAACAGGCTTATTCGATTTTAGGTCCTAGTTGTCAGTGAGTTACCAGTCCCAGCTCCACTGACGCACTGTGGTCTGCACACTATTTTCCCCTATCTTTGTTGGTAGGAATCCATTGTGTGTGTGTTTATTTCTTCAAGAGGATGATTTCAAGGTGACTGTGTGTGCATTTGTGTGTGTATTTGAGAGTGTGAGTATTATCTTTCATTTCAAATGCCAGATTGGTTAAGATAGTGCTGGGTCATGTTTTCTTTCTCTCAGAATTGTACTTAGGGTTTCAATGTCTTTTGCATTTGAATGCTATAATGAAGAAATCTGAAGGCAGCGTGATGTTTTTTCCTCTGTGAGTAACTTTACAAAATTTCCTTTATTGAACTCCAATTACATAATCAGAAGTACTTCACAGTTGGTGGTTTTGTAAGATACTTTTCCCCAGAAGATGTAATGCTATTTTACATTAGTTTCTTGTATTTTAGTTATATGGAATAGATATCCTTGGAGGGTGAAGAGATATTATGCTTTCACAGATCACATTGTACCTCATAATAGACCTTGCAGTGTCCTTTCTGACTAGAAAAGCTCAGCTACTCCTGGAATCCATCATTCCTGGCAGAGTAAATCATCTGATTTTCTGATTCTGGTGGCTAAAACAGCCTATTTCAGCTCACAACTGCCGAGAATGTCGATCTCCGTGTGTTGCATTCTGACTACCACATTCTCTTGCGTCACACTTCATACGTGCCAGCTCTCATCCCCTTACTGAGGCGTGCAGTCGCTCCTCATTTGAATCCGGCCTGTCAGTCAAAGAAACTCTGGAAGTCTACTCCTGCAGGCTTTGCCACATCAACAACGTTGTGCTTGACTCGATTTGGAGAAGGCTTCTCGCCCTCAGTCACATTTCGATAGACTTTCGACCTGAGGAACTCATCTTCTGGCGCCGCCTCTGACCACATGCTGCTTCGCTCATGAGCGTGTCAGGATCGGACCATGGTCCACTGCTAGCCACCGAAGTGGATGGTCTTCCTTCTTTGTAGTCGGTCTTTAGTCTAGAAACGGAACCGATTCACTTTGACTCACCCTGAGAGTGTTTGAAAGACCAGGGACATCGTTTCCAGCATCACTGCAGTTCACAAGTCACCACAGCACAGCACACTGACAGGCAAGTGGTGGATAATGCGATATAGAATATTGGCAATTTGACATAAATCATAAAGCAGTCGCTTAAAATGTTTCTTCTTCTTCTTCTTCTTCTTCTTCTTCTTCTTCTTCTTCTTCTTCTTCTTCTTCTTCTTCTTCTTCTTCTTCTTCTTCTCCTTCTCCTCCTCCTCCTCCTCCTCCTCCTCCTCCTCCTCCTCCTCCTCCTCCTCCTCCTCCTCCTCCTCCTCCTCTTCCTCCTCCTCCTCCTCCTCCTTCTTCTTCTTCTTCTACTTCTCCTCCTCCTCCTCCTCCTCTTCCTCCTTCTTCTTCTTCTCCTCACTGTACAAGCTGCTTCAGTGCCTGACTGACACCCATGGGACAGGGACAGGCAGTGGTTCAGGGTTACGGTTCACTCTGGCATGGGACACTATGAGGGGCCTGTGGGGTCAGGCCTGCCATCAATCCAAACCCATGCACTCTTCTTCTTTTAAAGTGATTTTACACCTTTCTACCAAGGCTGTGTCCAATCATTCATAAACTTAAGAGATTATATAGTTAGAGATGTGATTTTACTACTCAATAATGAATCCAGAGTGGGTCAGATGTACTGCAGACTGGTACTTTCTCTCTCCCACTGTTCCAGAAATAACTTCTTTTCTCTCCTACATTTATGTGTTCAGACAAATTCTTGTTTATGAAAAAAAAGTTGCTTCTGGTTGTTTAAAATATGTTTTCTGTTTCTTTTTTCCTGTCCTCCCAGACAGCAACCCCAACTGATAAAGGTGAACTATTTTCTTTGTCTCTGAGGTTGGTGCAACATTTTGTTTTGTTTTTTTGAGGTGCTTTAATGCTTGCTGGTTTTCTCTTCTCACACATGGATTTTTGTTATAGCTGTGTATCATCTATTGTGTTATGAAATCATCTCGTTCACTCTTTCACAGCTTCAGATTGTGCTGTGAGGAGCGGCATGGAACTAAATCGCCTGTTCCTTTCAGGAATATTAATATTATATATATATAATGTTTTAGCCTATTATCACTCATATTTTAGGTTTGGAGACAGATTTTGAGATGTGACACAACTCTGCTATTATCTCAGGTTGGTGTTGTAGATTTGTTCAATCTTTTCTAAAGCCTTTAGCGTGTTAGACAATAATAACATAACATCCTACCTCCAAATATGTTGGTCAATGTACTCTCTGGCCTGAGTGACCGTTCACTTTGGAGGAAAGGCACTGATGCAAATATGCTAAATCATGGTCAATTCTGTGGACATTTCTTTCTTAACTGCTCAGTGATTGTCCTTAACTAGTTTCTTTCTGATCAAACAATTGATCGATCGTTTGCGATCATCATGTGCATTGGAATCCTCTTGCAGGTTTCAGAAATAGATTTTTTAGGTAATAACTGCACACGTCTGTTTTCTCTTTGTCTGGTGTGAACTCTGAGAGTGGTATTTTTGAACATGCTCAGAAGTTTTTAGAGGGAAGCCGGAGTGGAGGGCCATTGTAATAAAAATAAATTAGGAGGGAGACCCATTTTCTGAGGGTTTGGCAAGGGACTATTAGCTCAGTGCTACCACACTCATGATAAATGAAGTAAATTATATCGCTCTCACTTAAAACCACAGGAGAAATAACTTTAATTTCAACTCTTGCCCAACATAGTTATTGAATAAAATCACCTTTCTTCTGGGGAATAAAAAGAAGTTTTCCTTTGAAATTTGGGTTGAAAATATTAAAACGTTATTTTAAGTCAGTTCCAGTTCAGGTAATATACTACATTAGAGTTGACAAGAGATGTCCTTTTTAAAATTTCCTGGGTGAGAGGAAGCTTACCTTCAGGTTTACTTGATATATGCTGCTAGCATAGGGCATGGGAAGGAAGATTTGAGGCTAAATTTATAATGAAAAATCTTAAACATTTTTCTAAAATAAAATCAAAAGACTTATTAATGTATATACAGAGAATGTCTATATGTGTGGGGTTATAGAGATAACTATTGTATAACCTGATCAGTTACCCCACTGAAAAACTAGACTATTGAAGTCTTATTCTATATATCCAAGCTTTTATTTGTATTTCTAATCAGTTATGTAAGTTAAGCATCCCAACTCTTACTCTCCTTAGAGTCTTTGCTGAATATGTGGTTAGATTACTCAAGGTAGTTCTCTCTCATGTCGCTGGCTTCATCTTTTAGAAGCAGATTCAGTCTTCAGGACACCTCCTCAGATCAGAGATTATCAAACAATTGTATGACTGACAGAAAAATAACTGAAAAAGAGAAGCAGCCTCTAACAGCAACAGGGAATGCTTTCCTTTGGCTCCTTGTGCCTCCAATGGATGCCTGTGAATGCAAATTTTGTTTTTTGAAATATTAATTTGATTTCCAGTCCAAATGCATAAAGATTCAAATCAAAGAGAAAATAAACCTAGTAGAGTAAAAACATAATTATAAGTACAAAATGTAATGGTTCCTTAAGAGTTCACTGCTATATTATATTTTTATGTACATGGCTTATTGAAGTTAGTGAATGACCTAATATGCCCCCTAACATTTTTAGTAAAATATTAGTTATAAATTTTCATTGTAGTACAATGAAAAACAAACTGCAAATTGAAAAGAACTGCGTGGAATGTCTAGAGCAGTGGTTCTCAACCTTCCTAATGCCACAGCCCCTTAATACAGGTCCTCACGTTCTGGTGACCCCGAATCATAATCTTATTTCGTCGCTACTTCATAACTGTAATTTTGCAACTGAATTGTAATGTAAATCATAATCTGTTTTCTATGGTTTGGGGCGCCACCTGTGAAAGGGTCATTGAAGCCCCAAAAGGGTTGCGACCCACAGGTTGAGAATTGCCTCTGTGGGCTCTTTTTTTTTTTAAAGATAATTTTATTAGGGGCTCATCAGGCTCTCATAACAATCAATACATCAATTGTATCAAGCATATCTATACATAGGTTGCCACCATTATTTTCTAAACATTTAATTTCTATTTGAGCCCTTGGAATCAGTTTCTCTTTTTTCCCCTTTCTCATCCTCTCCCCTCTCGAGACCACTTAATAAATTATGCATTATTATTATTATTTTCATATCTTACACCGACTGCTGCCTCCTTCCCTCATGGTTTCTGTTGTTCATCCCCTCGGGGTGGGGGTGGTTATGTGCCGATCATTATGATTGGTTCCCCTCTCCTCCATTCTCCCCTCACCTTCTCTGAGGGTTGTGAAGAGTGGGGACCCGAAACCCATTTGTAGACAATAGGACATCCCCTCACAGAAAGGTCACAAGGAAGGGATGAGTCAACCAGGGCACAGTATAGCTCCACCTAATACACAATATTCCTCTGGTTCCTTGAGGCTTCCTCACCCCCCACTTACATGACCCCAGTCCTGCTTTTCACTCCCGGCTAGCCTGGAGCATGTGCACTGGTGCAGATAAGAACTCAGGACACACAGAATCCAGGTCAGATAAACCCTCAGGAACAGAAATGGGACTAGCAATACATTCTGTTTTTAAATGGTTAGACATTACATTTCCAAAATACTTAGACAATTTTTCAAAACCTACAAATTCTTAGAACATATGTTGTATAGCAATTTTAAATTTATAAAACAGGTGTTGCAATAATAAAGATCCATGGGCAAAATATTGAATGTTGTGAAAATATAGTTTTCAAAAAGAAGGAAAATATAGTCACTCTATCAAAATAAAAGATGATTAATGACTGAAATTCAACCTTAAATATATCCTACTTGAATTTAGAGAACAAGTCAAGAACAAATTTAACACACTGAACCTTATGACATCATAAATTACGGGACGACTTCAAGCACGTCTTACATGAAGAAACAAATCTGCCATTCAAAAGACAAGCTAAAGCGGATGACAGAAAAGACTCCCACTCACTCACTCACTCTAAAGTGGGGAGTAGAAAAAGAAAATGAAGAAACGATGAAGTCAAAGAGCTGAACAGGACACTTACAAAGGCTTCTGGAGAAGAAAATAGAAAAAATATTCCAGATGTTTACAACATCATATAACATGTATGGAATAGAAGGAGAAATGTTCCAGATATGAGGTCAAAACTTTGATTTCCTTCCGTCACTTGGTGATGTCATAAACAGCAAAACAATAGACATATTTACAGCTAGATCCATGCAAAAATTACTTATAGAATAAAATAAAATTTTAGGAATAGCAGAAAAATATCATTTTCTGATTGCATTTATGTTGCTGATTTTAAATAAATGTAAACTTACCTTCTGACATTTATAGACTTTTGGAAAGTCTCATGGTCTCTGGTACTGCCTTTTGCTCTCTGTCTACTTGTAAAAACCTCCATTGCTTTAATTCTCAAAGCACGTTCTCTTAAATCTCCATGGTACATCGCATCTCCGTCTTTGCCTGATATGCTTACTAATGAATGTCACTGCTAATCATCAGTTCTTAATGCACATATCACTTCTCATCTTCCCATTCTCCCATCTCAAATAATTTAAGATATGTACTAAGACTTTAAAGCCTTATTTTGTGGTATTAGCAAATGTTTAGATTCCATTTATTGTCTTTTATTAATAGACTTTCAATATTTCCTATTCACTACATGGACAGATAAAATTCACTACTACAATCTATGACATGTATAATACTCTAAGTAAATGTTATAGAATGAATGGATGTATGAAATAATAATTTATATATGAAATAATACTATATACAAATGTGATAGTTCAATATGATTTGTCAAGAACAGATAAACTCATGAGAGAGAACCATAGTTTGGCTCAAAAGAAAAAGAATATTACTCAATTTTTTTTCAAACTTTCAGTCCCACACTCAGTCTGAAATATTATGAGACCTACATGATTGATTGGCAAACACTTGAAAGGTAGCATGATACTTTTATATTTTGTTAATGTAAGACAAATTCATTCAATTTCTAACGGAGATAAGAATTTACAGGTCTGATAATAATTCAGTTTTTAAATTGCTGTAATTTGAAAAATATAAAATGGCAATGTGTGAGAAATCACTTAAACTTTTTAAATCTATTGCAAGTTAGGTGAAGGTATAAAGAGGAAATCATATTTTGCATGCAACAGAATTGGTGTTGAAAGATGCGCAGCCATCATGCTCCTTAGGGTGATAAAGTGACTAAATCTCAGTTATTTCAGACATGTTATGGGAACGGGCCAGTCCTTGGGAAAGACCATCATGCTTTGTACAGGAAAATGCCAGCACCATACAGAAAGGCCCTCGGTGATATAGGTTGACACCTGGGCTACACAGGAGCTCCAACAAATCTGTTCATATAGGGTCACTATAAGAGAAACTGAAAATGGCATGTAACAATAACAGCAATATAGTTCTCCCAGTAACATTTTATAGATTGCAGTATACAAAATCTGGGTGTAAAGATTTATACTCCAACATTTCAGTTTGGGGTGAGAGTACAAAGATAATTTTTCGATTCAATTTTTTATTGTACATTTCTGATAGGTACCTGTATATGCATATGGCCTTGCATTTTCAAATCTTGAGGGATTCCTAGAAGTTTTTATGTTTATATTTTTCATTTAAAATATATCTGTGTTATTTATTAATAGATACAGTTACTTCCTTCCTTCCCAGCCTGATGTTTACTTATTTACATATTGTTTTATTGTACTGTTGAGGAATTGAGTATAATACTGAATAAGAGAATTGGAAGAAGATACCATTGCTTTGTTTTTAGTAGAAGAAAACATTTTTATCTCACTACTAAATGTAATGTAAGTGGTAGCTTTTTATAAATATCATTTAATAAGATCCATGCTTTCCATCTTACTTCACTGAGAGTTTTTAACATGAAAGATTATTAAATTTGGCCATTTTTTGGAATTGAGACATTCATAAGTTCTTTTTATATAGTTAATCAAGTGAAATCCACTGATTAAATTTTCTATGAAAATCTGCCCTGCATTCATCATGCGGTATGATAATTTTTATGTATGCTTAATTCAATTCTCTACTATTCTGTTGAGAATGTGTGCTTCTATGTTCATAGGAGACCTGTAGTCAAATGTCTTTATCCATTGTGGTATTAGGGTAATGCTGCTGCATAGAATGAGTTTGGATATATTTCTATTTTAATTTCTAACAAAAATAGTGTAGAATTAGTAAAATATTTCCTTCAATATTTGGTGGAATCTGCTGGCCCGGTCTCCTTGTTAAATTTAGCCAGCGGTGGCTGCTCTTCCCACAGTGTCAATAACTCGGGTAAACGCTCACATTTTCTGAATGTGCCCTTGTGAGTTGGTGGGGGACCTTTTAGAATATTGGAACTCCTTATGCCTGAGCCACAGATGCTTCATTTTTTCACACTAGCCCTTATTTGTACACAAGCAATTTGTGGAGGAGGGGGGATTTAGTCTGTCTTCTCAGGGACTGACTTGTCTGCTCTAATTTGAGCAAGGCCTCCTATCTCCTCGAAGGTGTTATCTTTATGTAAGTTTCACAGTAGTCCTTTCACCGCAAGCAATGTTTCTGAGGATAGTAAGAGCGTCTTTCATTTGCAATTGCCAAGCATTTTTCTGTTCTCCACAATGGGAGCAATGCTCCTTCCAGCCCGCTGTATTTCTGAATTCAAAACAGAAATCTGATACTACCCATGATTTAACATCCTTTAATGATAAAATCATGAGAACACCAAAATAAGTTTGCATCATATTCATTTTTAAAATGTGATTTTTAAAACGATTTGATCCTAGTTTATATTCATACAAAGTATTTATTAGATAAATTGCTAATTATTTTCTTCAATAAAGAGCTCAAGGTCTTATTCATGTTTGTCCATTTAAACTCTTTCATACATTCATAATGACAAATTTATGGATATCTATATGTATAATTTCTTCTTTAAAATCAGAAATGAAAAGTTATCTTAGAAAACTGACCCAAGAAATAAAAATAATTCTCTTGCTATTAACTAAAACCGGGCACAATTTCATATTATAAGTTTGAATAATCTGCTTATGTCACATAAATCATTTGTGGAAAAGATGAATCTGATATTATGTGAGTTTAAAATAATCTGATATGAAATATCTCTATAATATTTTTGAAAAGCCACACACAGGCCTTTGACTTTTTATTTTAAAACTATTGGTGTTTTTTCCTAAGAATTTAGTGTTATATATTTATTTTTTGCTGTTTTCGTGCTGGATAAATGGAAGTACAGAAACTAGAGATTTCTCACCTCACAACCGAATAACTCAGTGTCCTATGTTAACTGTCCAAAGAAACAACTTTCAACTTGCAAGTCATTATATTACAACTTACTTTTATCTCAAAAAACCTTTCACCTGGTTTGCACTCAAAATTTTGGCATAAATTGGGACTATTGCAGGTGAGGTTTAAGAAATGAGCAAAATAATGAAAGAACTAAGGATTTCATAGTCAGTGCAATCAGTTTGTGTATTTCAGACCGTCAAATTACATGGTGAAGTTCGCATTAACTATTTCCAATTTTCTTGCATAATGATGATAAGAATGATACTGATTTCATTTATAATGCAAAATGATTAACAGCAAAGAACCATAGTTATTTATTTTGTGATAAATGTTTATTCTCACACAGAAAGTGTAGGAGGAAGAAGTTTTATATGACATCACCAAAAAGTATTTACAGAAAGGATGTATACTGATTACTTCTACTCTTAATTGTTCTTCATCTGTAGTCAATTAAAAAACAATAAAGAAAAACAAAATAGGAGGCCCTATATCTTTGAAGGTTCTTTTTTGACTTGCTAACCGCAGGTCAGCAATTAAATTCACGAGTCACTCCAAAACAGGAAGACGAGACTTTCTATTCCTGTAGGTAGAACATTATTTTTAGAAAATCATAGATATTTTCCCTGCCTTCCTATCTCCCCTTTATCTAAGGCATAATGTTTATTAGAACATGTTCAAAGATAGAGAAAATACACATAAATTAAAATTAGCCATAGATTAATCTTGCTTTTATTTATTTGGTTGAGAAGAATTTTGTATACATATCTATAGATATAGTAACAGATATATAGATGTTATATTATATATGGTATAAATGTATATGGATATATTATAAATATATTTATATATAAAGTACTACTTAATATTATGATTTGGTTTAATTAAATGCTTTTTTGTGAGCTAGAAACAGAATGGCGAAAGAGCTATGGTGGAAAAATATATTCACCCTTCTGCAATTAGAAAAAATGTAGTACAAGAAACTGGTAGCACATGAATTTTATCCTGATATTATGTAAACTTAATGAAAAACTATAGGAGCTGACGCTATCCAAACCTGCCACCATTTTTAAGGCTATTCATTTTAAATCTGAAGTTTAAAATTGCTCTTTAGGGGTGGTAGAATTTTGGGAATTTTTCTCTGAGTGCCCATGGAAGGAGAAACAGGAAGAGTGAAGCCACTTACTCCTTCCTCACAGACCATCTCATTGAGCAACATTCACACGTATGACAACAGTATAAACCAATCCACTATGTGATGCTTCTGCCCAGGGAAAGAGTACTTCTTAGCTGGAGGCTGGAATTAAGTATGAATCCAAAGTCCATTCATATATCTGTGCTTTAGATACATCGATGGTTAATTTTATAGACATCATTATCATTTTATGATAGAGAATATTATACATTATGCCCCTGGGCAAAGGTTATGTTATTGCTAGTATCATTAATTTAGTCAATGATATAGAATTTAAAACACTGTTAAGAAATGGAAATTATACAAACCTTGACCATCTTCAGACTGCAATTCACGTACTGCTGACTTATGCCAATGGAATTTTTGAGTGCCTGGACTCTTTTCACACAATGAGTGCCGGTTATAGGCCAAAACTTTTCATCATATTCATTCCCGAAGACATAGTCATAACTACAAGATTAATATATGTCACAAGAAAACAAAGTATATCAAAGCAAATGATAGGGGTTGGAGTGAAGACCCAAAGCTCTTCTCTAGATAATTGGACATTCCCTTACAGAAGGGTCACAGGAAAGAAGGAGACAGCCGGGTGCAGCACAGCACCCACAGAACACACAGTATTCCTGTAGTTGTTGAAAGCATCCTCCTCCCCACTATCATGACCCCAGCTCTACCTTACAAACCGACTAGACCAGAGCACATACACTAATATATACAAGAGTTCTCGACATACAGAATCCACGACAGATGAACCCCTCAGGAACAGCAATGGTTGCAGCGATATCATGAGCGTAGGCAGAAGGTAGCAGGGAGAAGGGGGAGAAACAGGAACTCACTACAATGATGCACAATTTCCCCAGCCCCCAAAATAACGTGGATGAAGGGAGACAGTGAATGGTGTAAGGTAATGAAAATAATCATAATAGTGCATTATTTATCACGGGTCCTTGAGGTTGGGAGGATACGGGAGGGAGGGAACAAAAGAGCTCATTGATACCAAGGCTTAAGCAGAGAGAACATATTTTTTTTTTAATGAAGGCAACATATGTACAAATTGATACAATTAATTGATGTATGGATTGTTATGAGAGCTGTAAAAGCCCCAATAAAATGACTTATTTTTAAAAAGAAAAAAGAAAGTAATGAGAGCATTGAAATAGTCAATAGAGGGTAGTCCCAGGCCACCATGCATTGGGCTCTCAAAGCAAGGGACCTGAGCCCCAATCCAATCCAATGACTGCCATTTCCACAACTTTGAGATTGCAGCCATTTGTTCTCACCCATGGGCATTTCCGCCCTTGGTAAGTACAAAGGGTTCTTTGATTTCCATAAATGTGATATCAGTGAGTGTGAGGAAAAGTCCCCTGCAGTGACCGCAGTACTGCAGCCAGTGAGAGTTAGGGTATGGGTCAGCTAACTGGGCCACAATTCTCATTAATTTGAAAACTCTGGAATAAAATTACATGGCAGCTGTTTATGTCATCATCCTCTATTTTGTGATCTGATGTGGTTATCCTGTATTTTCACATTATGTTGATTTTTACCTAAGGATCGAGTTTGTGGGCAAAAACCACGATAATCAAGAATGCTGTAAAACATCAATCTTAAAATAGACCTACAAAGGGCTGCATACAGTTCACGAACGCACTTTATTTTGATTAACTTTTTAAAGTACCCGTGCCCCTACGTACAGTGAAAAATGCTAAATGTCTTCATTATTTTAGAAGCATTCGATAGAACCGTAAATGATCACATAGAAATACTAATCTGGTTCCATGCTCAAGGAATCTGCCACTTAATGGTGGAGATTTAGTCGCTCCCATATTAATATAGACTCACAAATTAGGCCGTTCTCTCACCTAGTTTATTTAGGGATTACATAATTTTAAAATCAAAATTGCGTGGACTTTACGTCTTTTTAAAGGTAGTTTAATGCCTTTCCTTTGTCTTCAATTTTTTTTAATAACAGCAAGAGAAAACTTCTCCTAAGAAAATGTTTTAAGGTGATTCTTCTGACTTACATGGCAAACGTTCACAAGTCCACCCTGATTATCAAGGATTCCTGGTGGTGCTGTTGGTTATGGTTTGCCAAGTAGCTGAAAAGGAGATTTAAACATACCAGCCAGCCCCAGGGACAAATATGGGGCTCCCGCTCCAGTACCAATTTACAGTCTCAGAAATATTATATAGGGTTGTGATGATTTGTACCTTAGTTGATGACAGTCCTATGATCTTAATTACCAGAAAAGTATATCAGTTAGGGGTTTGTTTTCGTGTTGTTGTTTACAGGTGCCATAAAGGTGGGCCTGACCCACAGTGACCCTATGCACAACAGAGCAGAACGTTGCTTAGTCCTCTGCCATCCTCAGCTGCTCCCATGCCTGAGCCCATTGCTTGTTTCCATAGAGAGGCTTAATGAAAACTCAGTCCCAAAGCAGGAATCATGCCTATTCTTTTTTTTAAATCTTTTTATTGGGGCTCATAAGGCTCTAATCACAGTCTGTACATACATCAATTGAGCATAGCACCCTTATACATTCGTTGCACTCGTCATTCTCATAATTCACCTTCCACTTGGGTTCCTGGAATCAGCTCGGTTTCCCTTTTTCCCCCCCATCCCCCTCCCTCCCCGATCCCACCCCTGGTCCCTTGATAGTTCATAAATAATTATTATATCTTATCTTACACTCCCCTGCATCTCCCCTCACCCGCCTCCCCATTGCCCATCTCCCAGAGAGGAGGTTACACATAGATCTCCAAGATCGGTTCTCCCTTTCTACACCCCCTTCCCTCCTGGTGTCGCCACTCCCACCGCTGGTGTTGAGGGGTTCATCCGTCCTAGATTCCCTATGCCTCCAGATCCCTACTGCACCGCTGTACATCCTCTGGTATAACCAGGTCCGCAAGGCAAAGTAGAATACATTTTCAACATTCATTAGTCTATTTAACAAGATTCATATGAAACAATACACAAAGATATTCATTTCTAGGTTGATACTGCAAAACTAGGTTGATATGGCACCAAGGAAAAGATAATGATAGATAGATTTTAGGATGGACAGGATATGAAATAACAAAAAATCTTGCCTCATAATTGTGGGTGTATTTTGTTTGTTTAGTTCTCACGTTTCAAGTTTTATTTATTAATTTACTTATTCTGGATGGGGATGCTGAGAGTTTAGAGATGCTACACAGATGCAGATTTTAAAAGGTGCTAGTATTTTCCCTTCTTGTTATTTTATTTATTTATTTTTGCCCTGAAGAAGCTTGCATTCCAGCTAAATTAGTGGATTTTATATAAAAATAACAAAACCAACCATCTTGAGAATCATTGTTTAGAATTTTTTCATCGGAAATGATACACATTGTTGAGACAAGCAATGACCGATTTCTCCCTCCTGAGACTGCTAACAGTTAAGACGAAGCTGATGGAGCTGTCCAAAGTCGTGCAAGGGTGATTTCAGTTAAACATCGTTTAAAGGCTTAAAGAACAGTTTTCATTTATAGAGTTTTGTTTGCTTGTGATTTTATAGGTCAAGTTAGCTCAAGGACAGAAAATAATCATTACACAGATACTTAGTTTAGCTAAAAGTAGTCAGTGGGAAGTAGTAGTTAGAAAATGAGGGAAAATAAAATGCTAATAATAGGTAATTATAGATTTTCTCAGTCAGAGAAGAGAGTGGCAAAATGCTGCTAAAAAACAAATCACAATCTTGGGCTTTCTGTTTCTCCATTCAGCAAGTTCTAAAGTTCCTGGAGGATGAATCTGTGGGGTTACTGAATCCCACACTAGAACATTGCTCTGGCTTTCCATCACTTAATGAGAAAAAAGCAATGGTTTGTATCAGAGAAGTGCAGCATGGATTCAGAAACGAATGATCTAACATTTCAAGAGAAAGAAACTATGAGTCCAAAGCAAATGCCTTGAGGTCCAGGAGCTTCCAGACTATGAAGTGATCTTAGCATTTCATAGCCATTCCGACTTCCATTTTAAAATATATAATTGTAGTATGCAGAGGGTTAAAAAAAACTATGAAACATTTTTAAATCTTGTATATTCTGTAAGTAATAAACTAATATTAAATAGGAGATAGTATAAGTCTATAATAGAGCCAAGAATAAGACAAAAATGCATTGTCATTGTTAGGGCAACGTGAAAGGGCATCATATTTGCTTGTATAAATTTCAAGAATTAAAATTACATAGTGGAGTCCTAGAAATTTGACAAGCAAGGGAGTGATAAGTAATATGAATGTATATATATATATATAATTTGTTATTATTCCACTTGCTTTTGAGTTCAAATTGCAATGATTATGGCAGGGAAGATGATGGTCTATAAAATATTTATGTGGTATTATTTTTTTCCAGTCCCTGTGCCAAGTTCTTTCACATGAATTATTTTATTTATTGAAACTATAGTATGAGGTTTATAGTACTATCGTTTACATTTAACAGGGTTATGTAATTATATGTACTCTGATATATTCTGAGGTTCATGTTTATTAACCAAGTCATTTTTGGTAATAATCTTATATTTAGGTTTCTTAATATAAATGAAATAAAAGTAGAAGGCAATAGTGATGTTTTTCTCAGTCTATAAACAATATAGTTTTAATCTTAATTTATTGCTAACAATTGCAATAAGATCTAGCAGAGTCAAATTACACAGAAATTAAGCTTATTATTTCAGTAATTAGAAGACATGAAAAATAAAGGAAAACATTTAAATACATATTTTTATTTTTTGTGCTGTATAAAATCTAGTCCAGCACAACATAAAGGGTAACACCAGAGAGAATTTTTAGGTTCAAATCTTAGCTTTCCCACTTACTAGTCTTATATTTTGACAAGTTTCCTGACTTCCTGAACTGCCAGTTTTCGATTGTGAATATCAGATAGCAGGGATTAAAAGGAGAGAACATGATAAGGCAGGTAGAACTGCATTTGCTTTCAATAAACATGAGCTATTAAATTTGTACTGATACCGCCAACGTTTTTATTTTAAAATAGAGAAACAAATAGAGGGATTACCCCCTCATGATAATGCACTATTGAGGGCTATCTCTGTCTCTAGTTAATTTCTTATTTCTTTATTGTATTATAAAGGAGCCATGGTGACACAGGGATTACATGTTGGGCTGCTAACTGCAAGGTTAGCAGTTCGAAACCACCAGCTGCTCCACCTGAAAAAGATGAGACTTTCTACTGCTGTGTAGAATGATTCTATGAAATTCACTGGGTCTACTCCTTCCTATAGGCTGACTGTGAGTCAGAACGGACTGGATGGCAGTGAGGTTGGTTGGTTGGTTTATTGTCTTTTAGCCCCTTAAAGCCCTTTCAACTGAATTAGTGTAAGCATCTCCCTTCCAACCAGAAAGCTAGAGGCAAGTTGTTAATTCTATGGATTAATTAGCCAGTTTTAGGTAAAGCCAGTTGATTTTCAATTTGCTCACTGTTAATTGAAATTAAACATGTTTTGGATAGAGCATGTTGGTTAGAGCTGAAAATTAGAACCACTAGCTCTTCTCTTTATGTATAGGGCAAGCGAAATTAAGATTTTAATTATTTGAATATATTTGTTGGTTATCTTCATAAGATAGATAACATTTGACATGAGTATCATGATGGTTTTTATTTATGATTAAATGGTAAAATAATTATTGTAGACTGATAATGGATATATTAAAATTTTATGATTGGGATTGTGACTAATTGTAAACATAATTTTAAAAATAATTTTATTGGGGGCTCATACAACTCTTATCACAATCCATACATCATTTGAGTCAGGCATGTTTGTAAATATGTTGATTTTTTATTAATAGTATACACAAAATAAAGTAGCAAAAAAGACTATAATTTTATGCCCATAATAATTCTACTAAGATTTTGAGGACTTTATAAGTTAAAAACTAATTATTAAACTAAGAATTACTAGATAAACAGAGAATAGCTATAGTGGAAAACTATATTATAACATATATACTTATGTCAAAATTTTAACTGCATTAATTAATATTGTAGTATTTTTGGTACTGTGTATATTTGAATTTATTTATTGAGATAAATAACCCTTACTTGGAAACAAGTGATAGGAGAATAGCTTATATTTATCATATACTGTACTTATCAAATTTTCTGTCTTCTCAAAGTTTGATCTTTTCTTATGAGTATTGATTTTCTTAATAAGTGAAGACAAAATTAACAATACTTATCCCAATCTTTGTTCCTTGGGTTTATGTCACATGCTTCGTAAGCTCTGAGTTTATTTTTCTTTCCTCAGGTTTTGTCTAGTACATCTTTAAAATATTGGAATGGTGTTTTCATTATATTGTAAATCATCACAAATTTATTGAAAATGTAAGCTTAATTTTACTTAGCCTGAAAAATGTTTGGATCAGTAATATGGTCTTATCATATTTTAGTATAATTTTATAGTCATATTGATACAGATTAGGAAATTTAGTAATTAAGGTGTTGTCAAATGATTTTTGTAGCATTATTTCTTAAATGTCTTTTATGCCAAAGCACAGTAAGGTTATAAATGCGTGAAACATCCTTACTGAGGAATGCGGGGTGGGAGGGAGAAGTGCCGACCTAAGTAAGTACTCATTGACACTGTGTTGAACAAAGAAAGCCATATCTGAACTATACTATGAAGAAAATATTGAAGTTTAGAAATACTTTATTTTATTGGATACATAACCAACTCTCATGCAAAAAGCAAGCAAGAAACCGAATATTGTATGAGACGGGGTAAATCTGCAAATGGAGCAAAACAAAAATCGGTTTAAAGTAACAAACTTATAATATGTCACTTTGAGAACGGAATGCACCTGACTCCAGGACTTGTGGCATGAGTTACAAACGGAGGCGGTATCCCGTTGATTATAGCCTTTCACTAACCTTCCTCATTCTGTAACCTCAACAAACATTATTAGAAGTTGGGCTAGATGAAGGAATACTGACAATAAGGAATATTTCTCAACAAATTGAGATATTTAACTGACACAAACCAGCTTGTTAAAAATTAAGAGGCCTGAAAACATTCACTGATAAACTTCAAATATTTCCTTCAATATACTTATCCCAATCAAGATAGATTCTATCCTGAGATAAATAAACAAAAATCCTCACAACTGGAACAAAAGCAGTGAGATGATACATGAGAAAATACTAACATTTTAAAGGATTACATATTACTTGGATTCATAATCAATGCACATGGAAACATCAGTCTGAAAATCAAATGATAGACTGCATTAGAGAAATGTGATATGAGATATCTCTTTGGAGTGTTAAAGAGCAAATATTTTATCTTGAGGACTAAGGTGACCTAAGTCATGCCATTTTCAATCATGTCATATACAAGTAAAAACTGACAATGAATACACAAAATTGAAGAAAGCTGTATTTGGCTTGTGACGGTGGCAAAGAATGTTGCATGTACTCTGGATTGCCAGAAGAAACAAATCTGTCCTGGAAGAAGTGTGGCTAGAATGTTTCTTATTAATAAGTATGGTATGGCCCCATTTTACTTAATGTGGACATGTTATCAGCAGAAACCAGTCCCTGGAGAAGGATACCATTCTTGGGAATGTCAACACAAACAGAAGAAAACCATTAATTAAGTAAATAATACAATGGCTTGCCTTTGGTGGTCTAAATTCATTAACTTTTTCTGGTCACATGAGAACCTAAAACATAAAACCAAATTTGTATCATCTACCAGATTGCTACAATGTTAACAATTTTCCTTCTTAAAGAATAGTCCCAACTTCAGCAGACTCTACCAAGTCTTGCTCCCGCACCTGAAAGACTTTCACCTTTTCACCAAATGTTCGCATGGCTCCTTTTAATTTAAGAAGCCTGGCACATTTTCCTTGTGAATTCATCTGCTATTTAGTTGAGATTTCATCTGCTACTGTAACGGGAGTTTCAAAGTTTGAAACAAAAACAGAAAACAGGAATGAAAATATATGACTTTGTAAGGTCTCTCTCTCCTGGCTAGGTTTTAGCCTCGGTTCTTGGCTCTACACGAGAACGAATTCACGCTGAAGCAGGGCTCGTGATGCAAGTGAATTTAATGAGAGTTAAAAGAAGCTTCAGGTTTTACGGGGCACCCATAGGTTTCCTTTCCTTTTGACCGTGCAGCCTGGCAGAGACTGCTCAGGGTCCCGTAAAGATCTCTCTCCCAAGTTTCCTCCGAAACAAAAACCATACCAGAAAAGCCAAGCCAAGATAAGCCCCCTCTCCCTTTAGGTTCCTGCCTTTCCAAGGATTCCCGGGGGAGGCATGGTGAATGACCCCAGGTCGCTCCCATTGGCTGAATTGCGTTAACCTGGCCCAGGTGGGCTGCTCCAGGTGTAACGCCCATCAACGCCCACTGGCGGGGAAATCCAGCTTTGTCCTATGCTGGCTCTCCTGGGCATGTGTTAATGGACATCCCATCCCTGATGCTAGCTACCTAACAACTCTAATATAAAAGCACTCTTTTAAACATAAATAATAAACCTTGAATCCATGTAAGTCAAATAATGTGAAAGATATTGTTCCCTAGAAATCACGCATGACTGTACTGGTATGAAAAAACTGAAAGTGTAACCAAGGAGGCTTAAGTAAAATTGAACACATCTTTAGTTGTCTTTGCTGATTCAAATGGCCCTGGGAGGACCTTACATGCATAAATAAGAATTGTTGATTTGGGACTGTCACTATGGGGAAAGGCAGTTTAGAATAGATCAACTTAAACAGATTCCATCATATAAACTGTGAGAAAAATTCCACTCTGGGGAGTTTTTAGTGTTCAGTCTTTCAGCTTTCTTTTTGCTTAGAAACGTCTTTCTTTCTGAAAATGCATGGCTCTGAACACATCCACTTTAATCTAAACACAGTTTTTTTTCTTGAAACCACAGCCTTCTAGCCTAATTAAAAAAGGTGTTTTATCGAAATACAAAGTGGATATACATTAATCTTCACTTATCAGCAGTGCATAGTTCTTTAAAATTAAATATGCTCTGTAACCAATGCTAGAATCCAGAAATGGATTGTTATCCAATTCAATCACTGCTCCATATCCTGAAAGAACCCACTTTCCACATCTCTAATACCACATATTAGTTTGGACTGTTTTTGTATGCTATATATTCAAGAAAATACATATGTATTCTTTTATGAATAGCTTTTTCAAATTGTCATTATGTCTGTGAGATTTGATCTATCTTTGTTGCATGTAGTTAATGATTATTCATGCTCATCCCTATGCAGTACTATTATGCAAATAAATCATGACATTTTTCCATTTCATTATTGATGGGCATTGTTTTACCTAATGCTATGGCTTAAGCACTGGACTAATAATGGTGAGATTGGTGGTTCAATTCTACCACTGGCTCCTAGGAAGAAAAACGAGCTGTCTGCTCCCACCAAGATTTACAGCTTTGGAAACCTTCTGTAGGGTCATTATGAGTCCCATTCCAGTTGATGGGAATGCTTACATAGGTGATGGCTCTCTAAATGTCCCAGCGCATCTTTCTGTCTCATGCAACAGTCTACATATTAAGCTACTGAGGTCAGCAATTCATTGCTATGGAGCTGCGCAGGACTATAAGGTTTATTACTCGGGTTACAATAGAAATGCTCCCAGAGATGGGAAATTGGTCTTTCTGCCTCATGGTCCTGATGCTGCTCTACCACTCTCTGGGGTCAAAGCTGTCACCTGGTTTGAGGACGTTAAATGCTCAAACACTCAAGGTCCAGAGAATGTTTGCCACTTCCTTCTTGTCTCTTACTGATGTGAGATTCCTTCCTTCTGTTTTGAGACAACTCATTGATAGCTACCTATCAATGACAATGACTCATCGTTAGCTACCTCAATGGCAATGACAATTACCACTGTTAACAATCACTCACAGCTGAATTATATATTCTAGTCAATTTTTCTCTCACCTTCAGACCTACACCCTTCAGTTTATTTGGTGGGTGTAACAACAGCTATGATTGGAAGAATCATGTTTTAAAAAAATCACTGCAAGCATGTTAATCACGAATCTCATTGGGAACAGGTGTTTTGATGATACCATAAGTCGCCTGCCTGACGGCTAGGATTCTCCTCATCAGGCTCAGTTGCCTTTAAATACTTCTGACCACTCAGCAAGGAGCAGTTCACCTTCAGCAAAACCTTGTCTCATTGGATAATTTACACAGACATTTACAACCCAGCACTGTGTATAAACAATCGGACATCAATGGATGTGAAACAATGGGTTGGGAGAACAAGGCGCTGCATCAAAATAAGAGACCTCTTTTCAGATGATGCAGAGACCAAGACTATGATGAGAAGTTAAAGTCATGGTTTGTTTTAAGACTATGGTTTTTCCAAACAGGGAAGGAGTTCATAACTAGTTTGAATGGATCAGAGATAAGTCTCACAACATTTGATGGTGCAAATAATTATATGAACACAATGAATATAATTAAAGCAATTTGTAAAAAAATTGTAAAATAAAATTAAAGCAATTTGTAAAATAAATCTTGGTTACCCAAGATCCTGTGACTCTGGGTAACCAACAAAAATTGTCCAACTGAAGCCGTATAGTTTTCAGGAATATGTATCTAATATTCGTGCCACTTAACTTGAAGAGTTGCTAGTATCTACTGACTTAAGTAATACATGCTTTTGTTGAAATTATGAACATAATAAAGGGAAACACTAAGATAAGTATTATGAGTCAGGAACACTATATAAAATAATATGTAAGGTCAAAAAGCATACTAAATGCATTTTGAAATTGTGACAGTCTTCTGCAGTAGTTGGCATATAAATTGATTGGAGACCTGTCAAAAGGATTGGCAAATATTGACACAATACTAAAAGTTCATTGGTGTATTAAAATTTCTGTCTTGCTCAAAGGGCATTAATAGCCTTTAGCAGTCAATGGAATATAACTTAGAAGCTACCGGTGTTAGGGAACCTGGTGTTAACAATGCAAGAGCAGCATAGATTATCAGGAGCTCTGGCTCCTGGTACGGCACTGCTGCTGCTTCTCTGCCCTCCTCTGATGGCACACATATTTTCTGTATTCAGGAGGTTTGCTGCTCAGAGATCTTGGGGTTTAGAGGACATGCTCTAGTCATGGTTCTTGCTGGTATCGAGATTCCAGACACTGTTTCTGAAAGGGCTCCTTTTACACGCAGTAGACTCTCCATCCATGAATCATATTAACAAGCACTGACAACTACATTCTGTCTATCTCTCCTCCCAGTTTCTCTTACCCAAATACATTTGGGTAAGATATCCGTTTGTGGAAGTTATAGAGACTATGGCTAAGAAGAGCCACATTACATGTTTCACTGCCTTGCCGTGTGTCCTTGGCTAGACATTTCTGTTTTAATCGTTCACCTGAGAGCTGTTGTTATTGTAGTTGTTGTTGTCAGATACCTTGAGTTGGTTCTGAACAGAACAACAGACTGAAACATAGTCTGGTCCCGCACTGTCCCCACAGTTCCTCCTATGCGGACTGCTGCCGCCACTATGTCAATCTATCTTATAAGGGCTTTCCTCTCTTTCACTGTCAAACACGATGTCCCTTCTCCGGGGACTGGTCTCTCCTGACAACATGTCCCAAACCTGTAAGACAAAGTCTTCCCTTCCTTGCCTCTAAGGAGCACTGTGGTCATACTTCTTTCACGACAGATTTGTTTGTCCACTTATTTCCTGGTGCGTTCAGTACTCTTCACCTAAGAGTAGAATAGATTAATTTAAATGTATGTATATATTCACTATAGGTATATAGTTATAATCATTTTCAATATTCATATGTATTTATACTTTTATCTGCAATAAATGAGAGCTGGATTGTACAATATCTTTCCTAAAAATTGCCTTTAACTTATTTTTAATTTATCTATCCCAATAGATATATAGATACATGATAGCTAGAGAGATAAAGAGATGGATAGACACTGGTAAGTTACTGTATTTTCATTTCCCCCTTTTTTTTTGCCTAAAGAGGTTAAGCATTTTTTGTCTGGCCCACTGGAAGCATTAAAATTGGAGGAGCTGAGCAACCACACGAGCTGTGCAGGTGATACCACCGTCCTTGCTGGAAGGCAGGAGGGCTTGCAGCACTGCTGATGAACATCAAGGCCTGCAGCTTTCTATATGGATTGCAACTAGCTCAAATCACAATCCTGAGAATTCAACATCAAGGGCAATATCATGACAAGTAGAAGAAAGGTCAAACTTGTCAAGGATTTTATCTTGTTTAGGTCCATCAAACCACATATTGCATTACGCAAATATACTGTCCAAGATCTCTTTATTTTTAATTTTTTAAGATTTTTGTTTAACTGTGACTTTTTAAATATTTTATTAGGGGCTCATACAACTCTTATCACAATCCATACATATACATGCATCAATTGTATAAAGCACATCTGTACATTCTTTGCCCTAATCATTTTCAAAGCATTTGCTCTCCACTTAAGCCCTTTGCATCAGGTCCTCTCCTCCCTCCTCCCCGCTCCCCCTTCCCTCATGATTCCTTGATAATTTATAGATAGCTATTTTGTCATATATTTCCCTATCCAGAGTCTCCCTTCCCCCCCTTCTCTTTAAAATGTTCAAGAACAATAATATCATTTAGAGAACTAAGGTGTTCTGATTCAAGGTATTTTCAACAATCTCATGTGCATATTATTGTTGGACATTGACAAAGCAATTCCAGAGAAAAATCAATGTATTTGACTTGTGGTCTTGGTGAAGAATATTGAACACACTATGAACTACCAAAAGAACAAACGATCTGTCTCGGAGGAATATAGCCAGAAGGCCTCTTGGAAGCAAGTTTGGCAAGACATGGTTTCACGTAATTTGGACATGTTGTTGGGGGACCAGTCCCTGGAGGAGGCTATCATACCTGGCAAAGGGGAGGAGCAGAAAAAAAGCTAAAATGCCTCAAAGGGATGGATTGATGCAGTGGCTGCAACAATGGGCTCAAAGCTGAGAACAAGCATGAGAATGGACCAGGCATGCTTCATTCTCTATTCATGTGTTGCTATCTCTGAACAGTCCCGTGGGCACCTACTAAGCACATTGCCTGTTGAGCTATTTCCTTTTGAAATATGTTCAACTCTTTTCTTTCCCTTGCCTTTCTACTGTGTTATTTTTCTATTTTCCATTAATTTATAAACAATATATAAATACACACACAGACATTCGTACACACATATATACTCACACACACATACACACACACTGAGTAAGTTTGTGGTTGAATATATGCATTGCAAATAACTTATCCTAGACTGTAGGTTATATTTTTATTATCTAAGTAGTGTGTTTCACTTCTAAGCATTTGAAACAATCAGCTTTATGGGGAAAAAAGAGAAGAAACTAAACTACTGTAATCTTCAGGAGAGCCCAGAAGTCTTTTTTTCACTCACAAGCCCACAGCAGCTCAATGCTAGAGATTATCTTAATGGTATTCTAGTGGTTTATATAGTGCTGGATATAAAATAGATACTTATCAGATATTTGATGAAATGAATGATTGTTGAAGATATTACTATAATGACAATTCCCCACATGGAGACTTTATTTTTATACAATTACATTTTTAAAAGGTTTGATATAATTTTAGTTAATAGTATATTCTCTCAAGTATAATGTTTGCTTTAAATATGTCATTTCAAAGCATTTGAGTTTTATATCCCCCTAATGAAGAATTTATGAAGATAAATTAGTAATGGTTGTCCTATTCCAGAGAATGGAATATTAAGAGAAGATAAACCTTTTTAAGCATGATATGATAGCCACAGATAAAACAAGAATAATCATATGTCCATTCTTCAATTTAACCAGCTAGCATTTGCTCATATTTAGTAAACTGTTCATCTTGATTGAATAACAAAAAAATGAAGTTAACATAGGAAGGTGTTAGTAGCAAATATTTAAGGGTTAAAACATAGTATTCCCTTATTTACTTAGACTGATGTAGCCATCTGTTCTAAAAAGAAATAGTACCTCTGTTATTATCTAATTAACATATTTTTGTCCTGTTTACAAATTCTTAGATGGCTTGTTTCATTAAGTATGTTTATAATATCTTGGGACTCTGTAAACACTTTCTCATGCCCGGCTTCAAGGGCACACTGTTATCAAATCAATACTGATAATGCTTCTTTAAGTACAGCTGTTTATGACCATGAAAACCATGTCTATCACTGAGGCACAGTCATACAAGAAATGGCATTATAAGTACAATGTTTTAAAATGCAACATTTATTACCACCATCTTTTCCCCCAATTTGAAGACATGTGTCATGTGAGTTCTAATTCAGTAACTGCTGTGTTTTATTTTGTGCCTGTATGCTTTTTAAGAACTATTACACTAAAGACAAACCACAAAGGGAACTTGACATCATCCTAAATTATCCAAGATGTCATAGGATTGAACTTGTCACTTAAATATTCAACTTAATTTGATTTAGGAAAAAACAAGGAATATGAATGACAAACTTATCAAATCTGAACTCAAATTGAAACCAGGTTCTAATATATAATTTTAGATCCTTTTTATGTTCTCTATATTTAAATTAAAAAAAGAAGCCATGCTGATTAGCTGTCACTTCTCATTCATCTTGACTCCAGTTTTCCCTTGCCTTGTAATAGACCCTGACTCAGGAGACCCAGAAGACAGACAGTATACAACTGCCCCTTAAGGGTCCCAAGGCTACACGCTTTATGAAAACAGACTGTGTAACCTTCTCCTTCTCCGTGGCTTCTGGATTTGGACCCCAGACTTTTAGCTTTGCTGCTGATAGCTTAACCACTGTGCCACAAGACCTTCTACTTTCTGTCTCAGCGAATTTGCTTATTTTAGACATATCATCTTAAGGGAAAACATACAGTTTGTCTTCTGTATTCAATTTAATTAGAAATAATTTTCCAGGATTGTTGTATGAGCTTTTCTAGAATTGTAACATTATATAACACAATTTCAGAAAAAGGTTGTAAAGCATAAAATTTAGATATTTTATTTGAATAATTATTTCCTTATGACAATCAAGTGCTCATTGTACTGTACTTGTTTTCCCTGTACTATTTTGAATACTATTTTCTATTTTTCTCATTCTCATTCATTTTGTAACAGGCTGAAATGAATTTACTGATTTTTGTCTACTGTATATAATTGAATATAGAAGCTAAGGCTAGTATTCATCCTCAGAAAGTCATAATCTAATATTAGTTCTCAGCACATATAGATATAAGAAAAAAAGTTTGATGAATGATGATGATGATATATTGACCTCGATTCCTTGATAGATTATTTTTTCAAAGCACCCTTTTAATGAAATATAACATGATTTTAGTCATGTAAATCATCCCCTGAGAGTAGTAGGATCACCAGAACTACTGTGAATTGATAGAGATACAGATTTGGAAGAACTGAAATGATTGCAGTCAAAGTTGTTGCAGTTTTCATTTTTGTAGACTTATGTGAAACTTAAATAATATTTGAAGAAAGACATTCTTGGTAAATTCAACATATGAATAAGATTAGAGTTCAAATATAGGTTTACCTAATTTATTCTGTTCAGATTTTGCCTACCACTGTAGTTTTGAGTGGATTGACTTACTTTATTGATTGCTGTTATATAATTAAATAACTGAATGAAACTCATTTCAATGTTGTTCAAGCACAAGACTAGACTTAAGATAGAATTCTTTTAGAAGAGTAGCCACCCTTGAAGGGACATAATTAAAGCTGTGATGACAGGCATGTTAGATCAAAACCCTGATGTATTAGCAAAGTAGAATCTAGTGTTTAAAAAAGTTTTGAAATATCAAATTAGGATCAGTTTTGCATTGCTCAGTTCAAAGCACAGCAAACTCACTGTCATGAAGTATATTCATACTCAAAGCAACCTTGTACTATGTAGTGTATAGGCTCATCTTTTTCCCTTGTAGCAGATAGTGTAGATGAACTGCTGCCCTTGTTGTTAGCACCCCAATACCTAATTATATGATTCAATTTCTCCTAAACATTCATTTATAAGTAAGACCCAAAGTCCTTGTCAATAGTGTCTTAAGCTCTCTCTCCAAACACAACCAAAAGCAAAATGTTGCTTACTATTATCAAGCAAATGAAGGACTCATATGCCTTCCTGCATTTTATGAAACACTATTCATTTTTTCCCAGCTCTGCTTATGAAATTTCTAAGAATATTTGTAGCCACAATTCATATATTCTTTTCTTTTTGCAATGATATAAAACACTTTTTCCCATCTTCTCTGAATTCTCATACCTGGCCTGAAGTATTTGTCTTCATCAAACATGCAAGCAAGCACATTGCAAGTTGATAGCTTATTTACAATTTTTTCTTTATTAATGTAGTTGTGAGTCCTTTGATATGAGAATATTACATGCAGATGTGCATTCTTGGCACCTGCATTATATAGATTTAATAATCTAGCACACAGCTGGTGGATCCTTTTAGAATATACAAATGGACATACATTCATTCTCGTACTTTTGCATACAATTCAAATATGCTTTGATTTAAAAAATCGACATAAAATTAAGTTTCTGATTATAGATGGATGAATAAAGAAGGTTGTTTGTCTTGTCTTTGGAGTTAAAGTTCTGTTATGTTTTTCCATTTTCTAATATATGAAACCCAGGATTGATGACCCTATAGACACAGCAAGTAGAAAAAGGCTGGTGGAGGGAGGTGAAGGGGAGATGATATCAAGGAGCCCATGTAGAAAAAAGAATGTTTAAAAATTGATTGTGGTAGCAATTGTACTATTTTGCTTGACATGATCAAACCATGGGAGGAAATTATATATATATATAATAAAATCTACTGAAAGATAATAATCCTAATGCTGAAGCAAGTATACAACAACAACCCAAATGCATCTGTTAAGGTACTGACCACTATCTGGTTTAAGTAAGGGAAGAGACTGAAAGATTGTGCAGCATACCTCAGAGCTAAAAGCAAGTGTAATAGTTACAGCAATATATCCCAGGATCTCTTTAGTAGTGGGAGAGCTTTAAACTCAAAGAAAGGTCACAACAGCACTGGGAGGTAGCTCTATGCAGATCTAATTCAATCTCATCATCTGCCAATGCGATGATCCAGAAGAAACCATATCAATATCATTTTTTTCTATACATAACTAAAGCTTCCATGCCTAAGAGACTTCTGGATTTTAAGGCAGAGTGAAGGAAGGGGAGGATACAACTGCAACCAGATCTGAAACCAATGTGCTTATGTCTCTGTGAGATTTCTTATGAGCTGCATGACTCATCAATGATCTAAATGCTTACACTTGGGAGAATGAAGTGGCGCTTGAATTTACTTGTGGCAACCCTTTCATACAGTTCCTCGTGTTGTGATGACCCCCCAACCATAAAATGATTTTGTTGCTACTTCATCACTGTAATTTTGCTACTGTTGTGAATTGGGCGACCCCTGTGAAAGGGTCGGTTGAACCCCAAAGGGGATGCAACCCACAGGTTGAGAACCGCTGATAGAAGAAAACAAGAAATCTAGTAGGTGGGAGGGTACTCAAAACAGCCAAACCACATGGATTTTGTAGTTCATTTCCTCTTCTCTACTTTGCTCAAATCCACGATATTGAATACATAGGTTAATATATTTTAAAGTTAAGTGATAAGCAGGAAGTTAAAAGGCATGGTCTTCTGAATAGAACCTGCAAAAGAAAAGTAGGCAAAAGGTAGCTGAAGAGCATGTCTATTGCATGATTACTTGTGGAAGAAGGGGCACCCTTTTAGAAAAGTCTTCTGTCAAGTATTAAACAAAATATACCATTGAAACCAAAATATAACTGCAAGATCTACATGGTGAATAAGGCTCTGGTGAATTCCATCTACCCATAATGGAAGTATGGGAATAAACTGGATATCAGACAGAGCATATTTTAGAGATGACTGTAGTAGGTTAAAATAATAAATCTCACTAGAATGATTAAAGCCTTGTTATTTGATATCCTTTTTGATATACTTTGTGCTTGATCCAGTTTTTTATATTGGGGTTTATATCTGTGATATTTTGTCATTATTGGCAGTCTTTTTGAGTTCCTGTTATGTATTTTTCTGTTTTTACTTATATGAAATGCAGAATGGGTGAATCTATATATACAGTACCTAGACTAAGTGTTCCTGGAGGCACAGCAGGGGAGGTGGAAAGTTTAGGAGAGCTGATATCAAGAAGTACAAGAGGGAAGAAAATGTTTTGAATCTGAGTATTGTAGCAATTGTACAAAACTGCATAATATGATTGAATTATAATGTCTAGATTAGGTTGTAACAAAATGAGAGGAAAAAAGGGAAATATAAAATATTTTTAAATTGTCTTTTAAAAAGAGACTGAAAAATAAAAATACTAAAAAATTTATGATGGCAAGAAAAGAATCAACAATAGTCTAGGCAGGTGTTTTCAGTTGTATGAAATCAATTCCCAATTATGGTAATCCTCCCAAGTGCAGTTCAGAGTAGAACTTCATAAGATTTTCAAGACTGTTAATTTTCAGAAGTAGATTGCCAAAAATATCTTTCCAGGATCCTCTGGGTGGACTCGAACTGCCAACCATTTGGTAAATACAACACATAATTTTTTTTCTGCCACCTTAAGAGAAATCACATAAATGAAGGGAAAATATTTTTTTTAATTAGCAATAATCGCGCCTCAGGTAAACCTCATTGGCTACGATTTTGCCTCTGCGCAAAGCTAAGGAAAATAAATTAAGATATAAAACTACTAGAAACAAATGGATACACATATAATAGTCAAATGAAAACAAAGGAATATTAGGTTTTTGATGAATAATAAGAATAAAAATATATTCAAACATGTAAGGAGGAAAGCTTCCCTAGTCTATATACTATAATCAATAAACAAAAATCCTATTAGGTCTCAAAATAGTTTTAATTTCTTCCTAATTAAATGGAATTACAAGTAAGGGTCTGTATGACTTAATATATTTAATTTATGCATTTTGGTGTGTTGTCAAGCAGAAATTGCACATTGTGGAGCATATCATCTAAAATGAGTGGAAACTCTTACTCTTATTTAAAATTTGACCTTATTTTTGACAGAATATTCTACACCTGACCCTGGATATAATATCTCATTTGAAAAACTATTTACTTCTATACTATCTAGTTCTTTAGGGTACCTTATCTTTGTAGTAAACTTGTATTCTATTTAAAAGTAAAATGGAGATGCTTGTTATGATCTAAGAAAGTTCAAACTGGGAAGCATGTGGTCCATGAAAATGAACCCTTAGGCACAATAATTGCACAAACATGTTTAGAGGATTTGTGCAAAGAACACCGCTGCAATTTTGTTCATCTTTCAAATTTCTGGACATAATTGAGTAGGTCTTGCCTGGGTTTGATCCTTTGTTGAGACATCTCGAAAAAAACTTCCCTAAAGCCATTGATAATATCAAGAAATTCAATTACAACTCAGTGTGAAAAAGATTAAAATTCTCACAGCTCATGAGAAAATATTGAAGTTGTCAAGCATTTTGTCTTGATTGAAAACGGGAGTCAAATGGTCAAAGTGCGTCTTGCCTGGGGGTAATTCTGCTGCAAAGGCCTCTAATATTTTGATAAACAGGAAGACTATTTTGAGGTCTAATGTCTTCATGTCCTAAAATATGATATTTTCAATTTCCTCTTATGTATGTGGAAGTTGGGCATTGAATGAGGAGAACCGCCGTGTTGGGATTTTGGTTCTGGCAAAGACTATTGAAAGAACCATAAACTACCAAAAGGAATAATCAGCAGAGTCAGACGGCACTCCCTTCGAGGCAAGCGAGGCCAGACGTCATCTCCTGCACGTTAGACATGTTGTCAGGTGAGCCTGCAGAAGGACGTCGTGCTTGGGGCACATGAAAGAGGAAGGCCCTCAACATATTGGACACAGTGGCCGCGACAATGGATTCAAACTCAGAACAGGTGTGATGATGGAACAGTGCCGGACAGCGTTTCTTTCTGTTGTGCAAAGAACAGGGGGTGGCGATGAGTCGACACTGGCTGGGTGGCATCTAGCAGCAGGAACAACACCGTTCCTTGATTTTAAGCTGCCTGCCACAATGGCTGAATGTTGACCCACTAGTTCTAGTGCTGCACCGCTATGGATTCCGTTCATCTTCGTTAGATGCTGCTAACCCTTGTGTCTTTCCGCACTTTGTACACAGATTTTGTCAATATTACAACTTGGGGATTAAGTTTGGTTTTCCTCCAGTACGTTCCATTGATTAATGCTGAACATGTTGTTCTCTTTTGGCTTTCCATCTCCAGGTGTGTGCACACTCATTACAAACCTTACTTTATCCTCTCCAGCCACCTTTGGAATCTTTTCTTCAGCTTTTCAAAGTCAATCTTTTCTTCCAATTGCCTCAGTTCAAAAGCAGTTTGGAAAGTGTCACTATTTTGATCTTTTTTTCTTTTCTGTCTTATTCATGGTACTTTTCCTTCTTGAAGCATGAAATATTTGATATCATCTGATAACTTGGCTGGTCCTTGGTACTAGGACACATATTCCTTGAGATAGTCTTTAAATGTATGTGGCATATGCACAAGTTATTCTTTGGCTTATTTTTTGTCAGCATTATCTTTAATTGCATATTAGCAATAGATGTTTTATTCCATACTTGGCCCTTGATTCTGTTCTGACCGATGGCATTAAACTTCTCCACCATCTCTTTCCACAGAGGTGCAGGTTCCCCGAGTATGTAGTGGGGTACATGTCTGGCTTATATTCAAGTTCATAGTTCAAAACCACTAGCCACTCCATGGGAGAAAGATAAAACCCATTCCCTTAAGGAATTAGTCTCAGAAATCCACACGGGTAGTTCTTCCCTGCCCTCTAAGGTTAGTATGAATTGGAATCGACTTGATAGCAGTTAGTTTGAGATCATCTTGTTCCACAGATGTCATGGATTCATTTCTGTGTATTTCATCCATGCAGCCAAAGTCAATAGTCACTGCTTATGTTATTGAAATAGCATACTTGTAATAATAATTCAGCAGTCTTGCAAAACTCTATTATGTGAGGTTCAGCATCATTTCTCTCACCAACACCATATTTTCAGCCTTGATCATTCTTCCTTGTTCCTCTTTTCAAGTTCCATGTACCTATGATTATAAAGTCATCTTGTTTTCATGGTCGATATATTTCAGATTACAAATGTTGTTAAAAATCTCCTATTTCTTCATTCTGGGCTTCATAAACACTCCATAAACCGTTTTTGTAAAGTGGTTGTTGTGTAAATAATTAAGTAATAGCCTTATTAACTCATCTTCCTTGTAGGCATATAAATAGTATCTTATCACTTTACTTTTTGTTTACTTTACGATAGATCTTGAAATGTTCTTTTTGAAATGACACCATTCCTCCTCAATTTTTCATTCTCTAAAGAGTAAACCACCTGCTTTTCCAATTTCAAATGACCAATGCCAGTCCGTTTTATCATATCAATGATTAGGATATCTTTAATATCCATTTCATTTAGAAAATTTCTAAGTTTCCTACACTCACACTCAGCACCTCTCACTTTCCAGGGGGCAGTGGATGTCCGTGGTTATTTATTCTCACTATGAATGATGCCACATTAACCAATGAAGGTGCTAGGAGCTTTGCTCCTGCCATTGCGTGGAAGCCCATTCTGCGTTAGGAAGCAGCTCCTCCCGGGTCATATTTTGAGTGCCTGCAGCACTATATCAGACAGTGTCTTGCTGTTATCCTTAAGTTTTTTAAAGTAAATTAATTTTTAAAAGTAGATCTCTGGGATTTCCCTCCAAGTCTGTTATATTGGTAAATTACACTGACCTCTGCCTGTCCAGCATGCCTGTCCAGCATGCTTCTGCTTTCAGCATCACCGTGACAAGCACGTCACCACATTATGACAAACCGACAGAGCAATCATCAGCAGGCTCCATTTCTTTTATATTTTAGAACAATGCTAAATATATTTTTCCTGAAATTCTTGAAATATATTAAATAATTTTGACCTTACCAACAATATTTGCTATTCCTTGAAAAATACTTAGTCCAGTATTTCTAAGAGTGATTACTGTATGTGTGTATGTGTACATATATACACACAGTGTGTTTTAAAGAGTCAATGGTAAAATTGAATTGAAAAATAGTGTAATTTTTACATGAACTTTTTAAAGCCTTTGCATGTGATGTATATCCTTATTATAAAGCAATATTAAAGGGTAATACAATAGTTTTTTATAGCACAATTTTCAGACGATGCTATTGTATTTTTAAATATTTGAATACGGAAAACATTGAAGTATGTTAGAAACTTATTTGTTTGTTGAAGAGTGTTCTTCTTTTAATTCTTTCAAAGTTTGTTCTGGGAATACTGATAAACCACACTTTGAGAAGTCTCTGAGAAGATGGCTTATCATGATTTGGAGCAAAATATCTAAGGTAATTAAAGTAATATTTATGATAGATCATTATAATCATTAATTAAAATTAATAAATACATACTTTCATATAAAATATTCCATGGCTGTTAAAAGTTTAACACATAAACAACATATTTTAAATTAACTAAGGAAAATATTTTCCTTGCATTTAATATTCCAAAATTAGTCTTTAAGTAATCTTTTTCCTTTCTAACCCTTCAAAACACATTTCCTCTGGTTACTGCTCTATTAAGAATGTACTTCAGTGTCTGACACTTAGCATCCATGATTAAATATTTGCTAAAAGCCCTGTGCCATTGGTAATAACTATGTGAGAAATATTGCTATGTCAGACTCTAAGTATTTCAGTAGCACTTCCATTACTTAATTAATTTTATTTAGACTTTGTTTAATGGTTACAATTGAATTTTGCTGTTACTGCACAAAAAATTCCTGGCTTTATCACTATTTAAAAAAATTTCCTTATACACAAGAAGCCGCTAATATCTGTATTCTCCCGTTCATGTCTTCTCCTTCCATGCAGTTGGCATTGTGATGTTTCCATCTGGCAATGAATAGCCCATCTGGAAGAGCTGGTTAGAATGTACAGGAAGTTTATTAGGTTTCCTCAAGATGCATTATGCAGTGGGTACTTGAACTTCTCCAAATATGAACCTTCATTAAATTTACATTAGATGCTTAATTATAACTTTCAATGAATGAGAAACTTTCCCATGATTTCCTAAATATTTGTTTTAATCACATAAGCCTTGGATGGTTATGTGCCATCCCTTGAAAGCATGCATAATTTTTGCCAAAAGTTCTGAAACTTTTAAAAAAATTTTTAAATTTAAACCAAAATATGCTGCAAATTTTGACCTTCTCACTAATTGTTATAGTACTTTTTTCTGGCAGAACAATGGTCGTGAGGTAGATGTTATGCTCCATTGTCCAGGGCAGTACAAGCAGGTAATGCCTAAGCGAGGGAATCTTATGGGGTCCTTGGTTGCATTTGGTACCGTGCTGCGTCATATGTCATCAAGAGTCCCCAAATGAAGAATGTCTTCTACACAAGTCTTGGGACATATCGGGATTGGCATGGCAGTTCTGATTTTCAAAGCCCTCAAGGGCAGAGTTTCCATCAAGCTCTCCTTTTGCTATCTCTAAGGCCATCGGGCATGGCAAGTTTATCATACCAGTGTGATCTATCAGCAAGGACTCCATTCTTCAGATCCACATACTAGACAGCAATCACAAGAAAAACGACAGTTAAAGTTAGGGACCTTTTATCTTGAAGAAGACTTTACTGAAGCTGCCATTTCCAACTTTGTCCGAACTTACTACAAAGCCACACATATTGTCAAGGTAGTATTTGTTCTGCCTGGCGAAAGACTTTGCCAAAATTTAGCTATTTTAGTTTTAGTTAAAAGCATCATCTCTGTCAGATTACCTGAAAAAATGTTGGCTGACAGTCAGGGAGGGAGTGTCCCTAGAATAAAAGTTGAAAACATTATCAGAAAATGTCTTAATAAATGTTGAAAGCAAAGCACAGAAGTTTGTTACACAGAATATGAAGCAATTACATGGAATATGAAGAAATAAATATAAGTCACAAATAAAAGGGAGAGGAAAGTTTTATAGGTTTATGGAATGAGATTTATGACAAAGGCATGGCAAACAGGGAAAAAGTAAGTTCTTAGTGAATTTTTAGCACACATATGGGGCATAGCAGGGTTTTGCATCCGATGTCAACATATCCTAACGTTCAGATTCCCCAACGATCTCTAGATGAAGTTGACTTTGTTTAGAGCACAGGCTTGTGGTGACTAACATGTATATTTAGAACGGATGTATTTCCTGTTGTTATAATATCAGTTTCCCCAGTACTCATGCTTGTGTACTTAATTTCTTGAGGGAGAAATTGAATTTTCGAGGACGGGAAAGTGGCCGGGTGAAGTCGGTTACGGTGGTTCTCCAGGAGTCGTAGTGACATGGATGGTGGGTTAAGCCTCCTGAGCTGACCAGATTGTCAGTGGTCTAAATCCCCAGCTGTTCTACAGGAGAACGGAGGGGTCGCTGTAAAGATTCCGTCTCACATACTTTATGAACCAGTTCTACTCTATCTTATAGAGCCACTGAGTCGAAATGGACTTGAAAGCATGGTGTTGTATTTGCTTTTGTCTGTGTGTCAGGTTGTTTGTGTTATAGTGGCTCTCAGCTTTCAAAGGAGAAATGTCTCACTCCTGCAAGCATATGGGTTCAAGGAAAGCTTAGCTATCTTAAGAAACAAGCGATCTAACACTGACTTCAGTGGCTTACTAATTTTGTGACTCTACTCGAGCGCTTTCTTTTTTTATTTTTTACTTTTTTTCGAGCGTTTTCTATAAACTGTATTTTGTATTCCCAAAGATTGTGCCTCTACATGAACTGAATAAAATTTAAAGGGATTAACTTTAACATAGGGACAATTTTGTCCTCCAGATAATGATTGCCATGCCTAGAGATAATTGTATTTATTGTAACTGGGGGCTGATGATGGTATTTAATAGAAGTCAGAGATGTTAGTGATTTTCCTGCAATGCAGAATTCTCTCCTCTGCACCCTACCCCAACAAAGAGTTCCACGCTATTAATTTGAGTCTGACTCAGGGCCTCTGTGAAACAGAGTAAATATGCATGTTGGATTTCTGAGCCTTTCAGTGTTTACAGGAGCAGACAGAGCTGTCTTCCTCCTGCAGAGCAGTTGTTCAAACACCTAACTTCAGGGCCTAAGTCAGTTAGGCCCAAACATTAATAGTGCTGAATTGTCCAGCCCTGATTCTTATACAGCCTCATCTCTATTTGGAAGAGAGAACTCGCCCCATTACTACTAAAAAATTACCTCTAAGTCTCTTTAATCTTTAGAAATACCTCTCTATGACTATATTCGTGCAACTCTGAGTTGTGTTCCTAGCTCTTTGGGAGTTGCCATTATGTATTTTCATTTTTGGAAAATTCTCTCTTAAAATTATAAGCAAATTTTATGTATGCATATACATGTGTCTTTTAAAGGGTCAAGGCATAGTCTTCATCTAATTCTCTAAGAATCCCCTTAGCCACAAAGGATAAGAAAAGAGGCAGGCACTGCATTTACCTGCAACTTCCATGAAGTTCAATGGATGACCCAGACATGCTGTTCCCTCAGCTGAACTAAGCGTTTTCAGGCAGTTTCCTGAACAATCTGAGACCTTACTCTGATAAGACATGATTTTCCTTTAAATATAATTTAAAGATTCCCAATTGAATCCCATTTTATTAATGGAAATAATATTGACAAGTAAAGTTATTTTTGGAAAATTTCTAATTTACAAAGCCAGCGAACCCACTTTAACCAATATTTCTATAATTAACTGTTGAGTAAATTAATTTTCTTGATAGTATGTGTTGATTCAGTATTTAAAATAATAGTAAAACTTATATAAATGACAGGGCATTTATTTGAAAACTGTTTTTTCTATATCTTTCAAATGATAGCACTATGCATCTAAATCACCACACTAGAAACAATACTGGCATATTTCCCTTATCTCCTTACTTAATTTTTTTTAACTTTATTTTTTCTATTGAATTCTACTTTTTAAAATTTCAATAAATCATTTTGTTGGGTGCTCTTGCATTGTTTATAACAATCCATAAATCACTTTTATCAAGTACATTTGTACATATACTGCCTTCATCATTTTCAAAATATTTTCTTTCTGTTTGAGCTTTTGATATCAGCTCCTTTTTTTCCTCCCCCTACTCTCCACCCTGATGAACCCATGATAATTTATAAATTATTATTATTTTCCTATTTTGTACTGTCAGCTGTCTCCCTTCACCCACGTTTATGTTGTTTTTTTCCACTGGGTGGGAGTTGTACGTCAATCATTTTAGTGGCTTCTCCCTTTCTCCCCCCAATTCCCTTTACCCTCATGGTATCGTGGACTCTCATTATTGGTCCGGTGAGGTCTATCTGTGTGTCTATAGCTCTTATCTGTACCAGTGTACATGCTCTGGTCTAGTCAGATTTGTAAGATAGAACTGGGGTCATGACAGGGGACGGGGGGAAGCATTAAGAACTAGATGGACATTGTGTGTTTTGCTGGTGCTGCACTGAAACCTGGCTGGCTACTCCCTTCCTTGTGACCCTTCCATGAGGGATGTCCAATTGTCTACAGATGGGCTTCTGGTCTCCATTTGTACCTCCCAGTTCACATCAAAATGGTTGTTTGTTTTGGGTTTTCTGATACCTGATCCCAAATATACTTCGTGATTGCATGGGTTGCTGTGCTTCTACTCTATCAGCTTTGTTGCTTCCCTGCTAAATGGCCGCTTATTTAATGTCAAACTTTTAAGACCCCAGACACAATATCTTGTAATATCCAAGCAACATCAACTTTTTTCACCACATTTGCTTATGCACCCATTTTGTCTTCAATGATCATGTTGGGAAGGTGAGCATCACAGAATGCCAGGTTATTAGAACAAAGTGTTCTTTTGTTCAGGGAAGACTTGAGTAGTGGCTCAATGTCTTCCTGCTACCTTAGTACTTAACCTACAAATATATGCATACATAGACCTATTCCTATTATAGTATATTAATATATTAATATATGCACATGCCTATGTTTATACCTCTATAAATATCTTTTTCTTCCTAGTTCTTTCCTCTATTTTCTTTTACTTTCCTCCTGTCCCACTATCATGTTTAACTTTCATTTGGCACTCTGTACTTCCTCTCAGCTATATTGCATTTAATGGAACCCCATAAGGCCTTCTATACCCTCCTTGCCATCCACTTGAGATCTCTTGTTTTTCCCTTGCACTGGGTTTATTTACCCCTACTTCCTCTTCTCCCCTGGTCCCTGGAACTATCAATCACATTTTTTTTTCTTTCTCCTCGGCATTGTTTATCTTGCCTATCTTGTATAGCTAGACATGGGGGAAAAATGGGGAAAAAACAAAACAAGAAATAGCCTATGATTATTTCCAGGAGTGTCTCTTGACTCTTATGAATGTTTTCTGATAGGATCTGATGCAGTACCAAACCCTTCCCCTGAGTCCGAAGTCTATTTTCAGAAGTCCACAGAAAATTAATTGCTTTGCTACCCTTGGTGCTCTGTTGTGTTCCCTTCATGTTACACCCTGTTGTGGGAGGTTCAACCAGGTGCAATTCCTGCACTATGTCTCTGGTGCTGCTTCTCATAGTGCTGTGGCTCATTAATGGGACAGCTTGTCTTCTGGTGGGGACTACCCAATGGTCCACTCTGTGATAGGCTGCTCCAAGCAAGAATGTCATCCTCGAAGCTTAGTGGGCCAGGTGCTGTTCTCTCTCTCCTCTCTCTTCCTCTTAGTTTGCTCCCATACAGGCTGGGAAGACCTGCCACTATCCCCAGGCTGTCTATCAGTGCGGTCTTCTGTAGTGCACTCTTCTGGGGAGGGGGTGGTTGTAGCTGGGATAGGGGCTTCCCAGGCCTCACAGACATCTCTTTGAGCTCACTGTTCATATCAGTATGTTGCCCTCAAGGCTTGGCACACCAGGTTAAGGGCTGGTCCTTCTCTCCTTTGCCTCAGTGGACTCCTCTTTTACTTGTCCTTTTGTGCTTAGGTAACTTCCCTCAGCATAATTTCTTCCAATTCTTCCCATGAGACAATATAATTCATAAGTTCATCACTTGTTTTTAGAGATGCATAGTACACCATTATGTGTTTGTGCTGGAGTTTTCTTCCTTTCTTTCTTTTACTTTTTGGATAATTTATAAATTATTATTTTGTCATATTTTTCCCTGTCCGACATCTCCCTTCACCCACTTTTCAGATGTCCATCCCCCAGGGAGGAGGTCACATGTAGATCCTTGTAATCGGTTCCCCCTTTCAAACCCACCCTCTCTCCACCCTCCAAATATTGCCACACACACCACTGGTCTTGAAGGGATCATCCACCCTGGATTCCCTGTGTTTCCAGTTCCTATCTGTACCAGTGTACATCCTCTGGTCTAGCCAGATTTGTAAGGTAGAAGTGGCATCATGATAGTGGAGAAGGAGGAAACATTTAAGAACTAGAAGAAAGTTGTATATTTTGTCGCTGCTACATTGCACCCTGACTGGCCCATCTCCTCCCAGAGACCCTTTTGTAAAGGGATGACCAGTGGTCTACAAATGAGCTTTGGGTCTCCACTCCACACTACCCCCCTCATTCACTATAATAACATTTTTTGTTCTGATGATGCCTAAGACCTGATCCCTTTGACACCTCGTGATCACACAGGCTGGTGTGTTTCCATATGGGCCTTTGTTGCTTCTGAGCTAGATAGCCGCTTATTTACCTTCAAGCCTTTAAGACCCCAGACGCTATATCTTTTGATAGCCGGACATCATCAGCTTTCTTCATCATATTTGCTTATGTACCCATTTGTCCTTGGCGATCATATCAGGGAAGTGATCACACAATGATATGTTTTTTTATTCTTTGATGTCTGATGACTGATCCCTTCCGCACCTCGTGATCACACAGGCTAGAGTGCTTCTTCCATGTGGCTTTTGTTCCTTCTGAACTAGATGGCCGCTTGTTTACTTTCAAGCCTTTAAGACCCCAGATGCTATATCTTTTGATAGCTGGGTACCATCAGCTTTATTCACCACATTTGCCTATTCACCCACTTTGTCCTCAGCGGTTGTGTCGGGAAGGTGAGCATCATAGAATGACAACTTAATAGAAGAAAGTATTCTTGCATTGAGGGAGTATTTGAGTGAAGGCCCAATGTCCTTCTGCTACCTTAATACTAAACCTATAAATATATACACATAGATCTATTTCCCTATCCTCATATATAAATATATTTGCATATGTACATGCCTTTAATTAGACCTCTATAAATGGCCTTTGCCTCCTAGCTCTTTCCTTTATTTCCTTTTACTTTCCTCTGGTCCTACTATCATACTCAGTCTTCATTTGGGTTTCAGTAATTTATCTTGGCTGCATTACCCTTGCTCACACCCTACCAGTCCTCCTACACCCTCCTCACCACCAATTTGGATAACTTACTGTTTCCTTGTTCCTGGGTTTGTTAACACCACTATCTTTCCCCCCACTTCCCCCTCTACCATGTCCCCCCGGGAACTGTTGGTCCGTTGTTTTCTCCTCCACGTTGTTCATCCAGCCTATCTTATTTAGACAGACCTGCGAAGATAATACTATGCACAAAAACAAGACAGAGCAAAACCAAGTAACACTATACAACAAAACAACAAGAACAAAACAACGACAAAAATTAAAACAAAACACAAGAAAGAAAAGCTTGTAGTTAGTTCAAGGATCTTTTGTTGGCCTTTAGGAGTGTTTTCCAGTCCAGTCTGTTGGGGCACCCTGGCCCCAAAGTCCATCTTCAGCATTCCCTGGGGACCTTGCCCTCCTTTCTGTTGCTATTCTGTTATGCCCCCTTAGTGTTTTGTCATGCCAGAGTTTTCTAATCCACTCATCTACCGATGGAAATTTAGATTGTTTCCAATTCTTTGCAATTGTGAATTTTGCCACACTAAACACTGCAGTGTAGGAAAATGGTCACAATCTATTTCTTACTTCTTTGGGGTATATGTCCAAGAGGGGAATTGCTGGGTCATAGGTAGCTCAATTTCCATTAGCTTTATATATCATTATATTACTTTCCACAGTGGCTGTACGTATCTATCTACAAGACCACCAGCAGTGGATGAGAGTTCCTATCTCACCACATCCCCTCCAACATTTTTTGTTCTCTGATTTTTTGAACTGGGCTATCCTCAGGGATGTTAGGTAATATCTCATAGTTATTTTAATTTCCATTTTTGTGATGGTTAATAATCATTAATATATTCTTATGTGATTATTGATCATTGGGTTTCCTCTCTTTGAAACTTCTGTTCACGTCCTTTGCCCACCTCCTCAGAGGACTCTGCTTTTTTCTTGTTGCAGGCTATTAGGTTACTGTATATTTTAGTAATAATCCCTTTTTCTGATGTGTCATTAAAGATCTTATCTCAGTCAATGGGGTCTCGTATCAATCTCTTGATTCACATAGGTGTTTTATCCTTAGTATACAAATTTTTTCAATTTCAGCTTCTTTTCTGTGTGTGTGTTCTTCCCTAATTCCGTTAGCCCAGGTATTCCCTGTGCCAAGGTTCTTAAGTTTGTCTTTATTCTTTCAATAATGGCCCTAATAGTTTGGGGTTTTAATTCAAGGTTTATGATCCACCTTGAGTTTGTTCTTGTGCATGGGGTGAGGTAAGGCTCTTGCTTAATTTTTCTGCATGTAAATATCCATTTTTTCCAGCGCCACTTGTTGAAGACGGGATCTGCTTCCCATTTGTTTTGGAGGTCCTTATTGAAGATTAGTTGTCTATATGCTGATGACTTTATTTGTGGGTTTTCTGTTCTTTTCCATTAGTCTGAGTATGTGTCATTATACCAATACCATGCTGTTTTGGCCACTGTGGCTGTGAAGTATGTTTAAAAATCAGGTAAAGCAAAGCAAGCCCTCTGACTTTGTCTTTATTCTTGAGGAGTTCTGTGCTAATTCTAGGTTTCTCACCCTCCATATGGAGTTGGTGTTTTTTCATTTCTTTGAAGAAGGTTATTGGCATTTTTATTGGTATAGCATTAAACTTACAAAGTACTTTGGGTGGGATTTACATCTTCACTATACTTACTCTCCTAATCCATGAGCATGGGATATTTTTCCATATATGGAGGTCATTTTTGGTTTCTTGTGGAGGGCTCTATAGTTTTCCTCTTATAAATCTTTTGGGTTTTTTGTTAGGTTTACCCCTAGGTATTTCAGTTTGTGCTTGGCTATTAGGAAGGGCACTGCCTTCTGGATCTCCTCTTCTGTGGTCTTGTCTGATATATATAGCAATCCAAACAATTTGTTTGTTGATCTCATATCCTGCCACTCTTCCATATTCCTCTATTGTTGCCAGAACTCCTGTTGTGGAGCTCTTGGGGTTTTCAATGTATAGAATCATGTTGTCTGCAAATTATGATAGTTTCCCCTCTTCTTCCCCCAGATGAATGTCTCTAAGGTCCTTTTGATGCCTTATGTTGTTCACTAGGACCTCCAGTCTGATGCTGAAAAGAAGTGGGGACAAGGAGCATCCTTGTCTGGTCCTCTTTTTCAGTGGGATTATTTTAGCCTTTTCTCCATTGACTGACTTTGGCTATTGGTTTTTCATAGATAACTTGTATTAACTTGGGGAATTTCCCTTACATTCCTATCTTCTTGTGTCTTAATTAGGAAGGAGTGTTGAAAATTTTCAAATGCTTTTTTGTGTCTATTAATATTATCATGTGATTCTTATTCATTTTCTTCTCAATGTGATGGATTATGTTGATGGACTTTTGGAGGTTGAATCATCCCTGCATCGCTGGAATGAATCCTACCTGATCATGACAGATGAATTGTAAAAATATTTTATATTCTATTGACTAATATTTTGTTAATGATTTTTGCATCAATGTTCATTAGATATATCCTTCTGTAGTTCTCTATTCTTGTGGGATCCTTGCCTGCTTTGGGTATCAGTGTTATACTAGTGTCATAGAATGTATTTGGGAGTTTACTGACTTTTTCTGTTTTCTGGAGTAGTTTGTGAAGGAGCAGTGTCACCTCTTCCCTGAATGCTTGGTAGAATTCTCCTGAGAAGCTGTCTGTTCCAGGAGGTGTTTTTTTTTGTTGGCAGTCTCTTGATAACCATGTATATTTCTTCTATTGCTATGGGTCTGTTGAGGTACTTCACTTCTATCTGGGACAATCTAGGAAGGATTATTTTTCCACGTATTTGTCCATGTCTTCTATGTTGTTGAATTCATTAGCATACACTTTTTATAGTGGTTTTAATTATCCTTTTAATTTCAATAAGGTCTGTTGTGATTTCCCCTCATAAATGCCTCATCCTGGCTATTGATGTTTGCTCCTACTTATCCTTTCTAGGTTTGCAAGCAGTCTATCAATTCTGTTAAGCCTTTCAAAGAACCAGCTCTTTTGCTGCATTGTTTTTTTCACTCTTCTCTTGTCTTCCCACTCCTTTATCTTCAGCCTGATTTTTATTACAGTATTTCTTTTCTTTTGCTATTGGAAGGATTGTTCTGTTGACACTGTCCTAGTTGCTGAACATTTTGTGACAATGTATCAGTCAAGAGTCTCTCTTCTTTTTTCATATGTGCATTAATTGCTATCAAACAACCTTTGATAACTGCTTTGGTTGTGTCTCAAAAGTTTGGGTTGTTGTGTTCTCATTCTCATTAGTTTCTAAAAACTTCCTAACTTCCTCTCCAATTTGCACCTGTACCCACTCATTCCGCATATCATTATTCATCATCCAATTGTTTATCCTTGTTTATTGATAATCCTTTTGTTAATTCCCAGCTTTATGACATGGTGGTCTGAGAGAGACATCTGAGTGATCTCTATGTTTGAATTTACTCAAGTTTAACATGTGTCCCCAGCATGTGATCTATTTTTGAATAAGAGTCATGTACACTTGAAAAAAATATCAATTTATTTTGCATTTGCATGGTGAGTTTTATAAAGTTTTATCAGGTGGAGCTGCCAAATTGTAGTGGTTAGCTCTGTAACTTCTTTCTTGAGTTTCTTTCCTGGTGACCTATCTTTTTCTAATAGTGGTGTATTAAAGTTACCTACTATAATTGTTGAGTCTGTGATTTCTATTTTCAGTTTTGAAGAATTAGCGTGACAAATTTCACAGGTCTCTTATAATTCACATATATATTTATTGTTCTCACTCGTTCTTGATATGCTAACCTTTTAGCATTATATAGTGACCATCCTTATCTCTTGTTATGATTTGCACCATGAGATCAATTTTGTGCAAGATTAGGATGCTTTTATTCTTGTTGCCATTTTTTAAGTATATTTTCCAACCGCCTTCTAGTCTTTGTTTTTGTCTGTGTGCAAAAGATAAGTCTCTCCACCGTGGATCCATTGTTGTCCTACCATACCTTTGGTGTCAGGTAGTCCCCACATATCATTGTGCTGAATATATGTGGAAGGGCTTCATGCTCGCCTTTTGGTCACCCTTGAGACAATGTTAACCTGGTGGTTGTTTTCGGCATGTTGACTTCCAGGTGGGGTTGTTGTGGTCTTCTGTCTGTACTTGGTGAATGTTGAGCTTCTGACCACAGTGAGTTGGAAAGGATTTTTCACTTGTTTGGGTATCTTATAACGTATTCTTTGGGTTAGTCCTTGTCTGGGAAGACTCTTACTTCTCCATCTATCTTGAGAGACCGTTTGGGGGGATATAGGATTCTTGGATTGGCATTGTTCTCTTTCAACTTTTGGAAGCTGTTACTCCACTCTCTCCTCCCCTTTATGGTATCTGCTGATAGGTCTAAGCATATTCTTACCTGAGTACCATTGAATGTCACTGTCTTTTTTTCTCTAGCTGCACTTACAAGTTTTTCCTTTTCTTCAAAGTTGGATAATGTAACTATTATATGCCTTGGTGATTTCTTCCTGGGGGTTAGTCTAATTGGTGTCTTCTCTGCTTCCTGTATGATTTTTTGAGTCTCATTCAATAAGTTGAGCAAGTTTTCTTCCAGAAAATTCCCTTGATACTTTAGCTGTGGACTTGTTTGTTGGGTCTTGTTCCAGTATTCCTATTATTTGAATAATGGGACTTCCTCTTCACAGCATCTGTCATTGATCTCAGGGTTTCTTCTGCCTCGGATTGTCTTCTTTGACTGTATTTCCCATTTGTTGAAGCCTACCTGGTTGTCCTCAAGATAACTGATATCATTCTCTGACTCATTTAGTCTGTTGGTCTGTCATTTTCTTTTTTGCTTCCATTACCTAGCCCCTTAACACTTGTATTCCTTTTGGTATGTGGACTTAATTGCGTCAGTCATGGACTTTATCTGCTTAATGGGTGTATTCTTGTTCTGTATTGTTTCCCTCATATCCTGCAGGACTCCAAGAAGCATTCTAAGGACTTTTATTGTCTGCTTCTTTTGTGAGTGTCATTAGGTTTAGGACTACCCCTGGCATTGCATTTTGTTTCTCTTGATGTCTTGTTGAGGGTGTTACAGGTCACTGTTTGGTGTTTCTTGGCGCCATATTCCTGAAAGACACAGGGGCCCTGACCTTTCTGTCTCTGGACTGGTAAGAGTGATTGTGGGATCTGCTGGTGGCCTACTGTGTTTGCTTGTTGGCCTACTATGCAATGGAGGTGCTTCAGCAGTTGGTGGCTGGCAGCAGTGGGAGTGCTTGGAAGATGGCCTGTGGCCAGTGCATCTGGGTGATTATGGACCAGGCCAGGGCCATGTAGGCTGGCTGGGACACCGTGATTCTGGGCCAGAAGCCGTGGGTTCAAAGAGGCATTGTGCATAACCCCCTGGGTTGGTTTCTGACTGGCAGAGAGTCCACAAGGCTGCAGCACTGGTGCAGGAAAAGCCCTGGAGTTGGTCGTGGGCTGACAGCAAAACTGCTCGACCATGGCTTTACTGCACATAGACCCTGGGTTGCAAGCAACCCAGAGGAAAAGCTATGGGCCTGCAGCTGCTGTTCCGGAAAGCTCCAGGGCTGGAGCTGGCCCAGCAGAGAAACCACAGGTCCAGGAATGATTCACCAGAGGGTCATGGTCTCCAAGTAGGCCCTATGAAACAATCTGAAGAGGAAGGAGGATGGGTTCTGTCTGTCGCTTTGAGGGCTGAGGTCACTTGCTGTGGAGGGATCTGGTCGCAGACTAATGGGTCATGGTTGGACTCTATGTAATTCTTGAAGTGTCCTGTTCACGGATGTTGGAGCCCCACATAGATAGCTGGTGGGCTCAGATGGCAGTGGCACGGGATGCAGTGATAGGTAAGAGAAACCCAGGCACAGGTGCCAGGCTATGTGTGGGCGACAGAGGTGGGGGTGGGTTCGAACCACGGAGGATACGGCCACCGGCTGGTGTGTAAGGGGCTGTGCACTTGGGACTTGCCTTGGTTGGACTGCGGCAGGGTCCAGCTGCAGCTGCTGGGCCATAGGCTTGTGGTGGGAGGGTGCCAGATGTGGCAGCGGGGTGCTCTGTGTGTGTGTGTGTGTGTGTGTGTGTGTGTGTGAGTGTGTGTGTGTGGAGAAGTGGGCAAGCTTGAGGCAGAGCTTAGGGTCTCTGGAGCCGAACTAGCTTGCGGGGAACATTACCTCCCTGGCCTATGGAATACTCTGAATTGCTATAGGAGTTAATTCACTTACTTTAATCCCCGACTTGGTCTCCTAAACAGTGAATTTACTGATCATCACGAGATCTCAATGCAAGCTGCTTACCTGGGTATCATTTTGCCGGAATTCTCTCCTTAATATAATGTACAATGCCCTGACCATTCAACATCCTAAAGTTTGCTACAGCGCATTCTTTCTTCCTACTTCCTGCTGGCATTTCCTCAAGTTATCAACCGTCTTTAGTTGAAATATCTTGTTATTAAACTCTTGTTAAACCTGATTCTACATTTTCTCTTATCTATTTGCTTCTTCAGAACATGTCTAAAGGTTTATTTTTCTAAATGCCAATCTGACTAGGTCACTTTTTTAGTTTTAAAATATCAAATGTTTCACTATTAACTTTATGCAGTTACATCATAACTGTAGCAGGGAAATGTTGATCTTATAAATATGTCTGCAGACTCCCTTTTCAAGTCTTGTCTCCTGCACAGATGTTCCTCTCAATGAGGTGGGTGGGGGCTGACCTCTCCTCATCCTTAGGAATGTGCGTTTCTAATGATTTCTTTTTTCCTAAATGGTTTTCTCTTGTTGACATTTTATTCATGGTAAAGAATCTCTGTGTGCATGTTTTCCCCCCTTCAGCTTCCATTGTTGGCATTCATTAGTCTCTTATTTTCTGTTCAAAATTCATATGACATTTGTATTTAATATATTCCTCACCTTTAGTTCCCATCACTTTATACAGTTCATAACACATAATATCTATAGTAAGTACTTCTTCAGTTGAAACACCGACCTATATTAATTGAGGAATGTTCATTGGAAAACCCTTATTTTGGGGGTAAGGCTACTTGTTTGGGAGAAAATAAAATTATGTGAAAAATCAAATGAAAACATATGTGGTATAATGAAAGTACTTAATGTAACTCATCTATCCATAATCTTTAAAACTCTTTGCAAATGACAGGATGGAAGTATACATATAAGGGTTGATGCGTCAAATGAGGAGATTGGGTAATGTGTCATCCCACTAAGCACATCAAGCATGCCTCTCAGAATCAGGAAAAAAGAATTTCATGATCATTAGAATGAAAAATATGGAATGAATCACATCTAAGATCCCTGAATGGAGAGGTAGCAGAGGTGTAGCTCTGAGAGAGAGAGAGAGAGAGAGAGAGAGAGAGAGAGAGAGAGAGAGAGAGAGAGAGAGAGAGAGAGAGAAGGTGTAGCATCATGACAGTGAGAACAAGTGGCAGGCTTATCAGTCTACTGAACATGTAAAACTGAGTGCCCCTGAAAAAGAAATTGGCTTGTAGACTAAGGCGACCTTTCACCATATATCAAAACTAAACAAATTTAGACACTTGCTAAGTCTGGACAATGGCCAGAATTCTGTATGGGGGACAGGCTGAGGACCTGGCAAGGGATTTTCTTGCCATCATAGGTGGGATGAGGTACATTTGTGGACAAAGAACTGCAACCTTTATGTTTTGTAACCTGTTAACTTCCTTCCTAAACACCACAATCACAAGTATTGTATGTGAGTTCTGTGTGGTGGCCATTGCAATGGACTCTTGAACCGAGAAGAAAAGTAGAGAGCCCAAGTAGAGATGTTTAGAGCCAGAATAGGGTTCCATAAGTTGGTGATGAATACATAGGACCTGCATCATGTGGACATGATACTTCTGCTGCTGTGCTGGATTCCCCTTCTTCCTTTTGAAACGAGAAGAGGCAAAATGTTTCTTCCACGACATTTCCTCAGTTTCCTATCAACTCTAAAAATTAGAGCTTGAAATTTGGTTTTCTAAACTACTCTAATCAAGAGGATAAATAAATAAGATTTTAAATTGTTGTATAATTTACATGATTTTTCATTATATATTTACAATGAGATGTAACCTTAATCAAACAGCTTTGGAGATAATTTATTTCAAGATGTAGAGATAGCAGAAGATAGTTTTAATGACTCATAGTTTATAGGAGTATTTACATTTGTACTTTACTCTATTTTTGTTATGTCCCTCATACCATGATATGTAAAGTAGAAAAAAGTGAATCTCAGCATTGTAATATATATATATTATATACATATATCAATTTTTAAAAAACTTTTAACAGAAAAAGTCGCACTTCTTATTACCATTAGTGAAGGGTGAATTTAGTAGTTAAATTGCACCTAGTTTCAGAAAGATAGAGGTCACAAGCTCTAAGAATATACGAAGGATAAGATAGCATGAGAAAGTTTTTGTTTAAGCCTTCAAATGACCCAAGTTAAATGCAGCAGATCTATAAATTAGAGACACTGTATTACAAGCAAAAAAATAACCCCTTACATTTTAATAGCCTCTATGGAAAGCTCATCATTAAAACACATGCAGACTTTCTCAGACTTGGCACTGCTAATATTTTGATCTGGAGAATTCTTTGTTGCACAAAGATTAAGCAGCACTCTTGGTCCCTACAACCAGATATCAGTAGCAACTGCCTCTCCTTCTATGGTGGTTGTTATAATCAAATTCATTTCCAGATTTTATCAAATTCACATAGGGACATCATTTCTTCTATGGCACGAGGTAGCAATATTAATATTCAAAATATCACTACTAACACATGAAGTATTGGTGAGAAATGAGACTTTGAGTGATCCTGTCTTTGGCATTACAAAGCAATTTTGTCAGGATGAGAGGTATTGGAAACTGGTTGGTTGTCACTACTTCCAATACACAAAGTGATTAAAAAACTAAGAGACATGAGCTCAGACCTTCAGAGTCAGAGCTTAAGTGTCACACAAAAAGGAGCGCAACTGTTCCATCCAATTCTACCATTTGGGGTAAATCACCCAGCTCATCCACCAGTGCTGGGGTGAGGTGCGTGTGGCAGGGAGTGATGTAGTTTGCAGTCTTTGACAGGCCCCTATTGATGAGTCACAGCACGGACCCAGGATGTAGAGCAAATCTCTGATATTCTTTTCAGATCACTACTCTTCTTTTTGAGAGACAGCTTTTGAAGTGTTACTAGCTCTTAGCAGATCCTGACGACCTCACCATGGGCTATCAAGTTACCATGCAACTTGAGCTGCCCACCGTGACATGGATGTTGTGTGGTGCACACAGTCATAAGAAGTCGTGCGTACCCAGCAATACTCCATCGTAAAATGGATCTGGTAACCATGAGAGCAGGCTCCAGCAGGACCTGAAAGGAAAAGTACACTGCTTGAAGACGTGGACCAAATGTCTGATATCCACTCCGGCCACATTACCTTTCTTCTTGTCTGTGCATATGACCTCGTGGACAGAGCCCTGCGACCTGCAGAGTGAAGAGAAAACTCACGCTTGGTTTACTTGAAACGGAAGAGCTGCAGCCTGACCACTCCTTTCTGGGCCCTCCTGATGCTGTGTGGTGCAAGCAAAGCCCCCGGATTGGCAGAAATTAAACTAGTATATTTAATTGTCCATTTGCTTTGAAGAAGAAATTGTTAACTATGCACTGTGCACTGATTTATGAACTGTGTCCAGTGGTTTGGCTGAGTGGTTACGAACCTTGAAAGGCAGAATTGGAAATTTTATGACAAAGGAGAAAATTGATGCTGTCAACAGAATTGTGAATAGACCTCCCTGAATAGGCAAAGCATGGTGGATATTTTTGCCTCATGTAAATGCTTACCCATGCAGAAGAGGATTTTAAAACCAAGGGGATAGAGTGAAAGTCCTCCTGGTCCCTCAGTCTCTCCTGCTATTGCCCACCATTCTCATGGTAAAGGTAGATGTGGTGACAGGGCTGGGGTTTATGGTTTATGTATGGGTTCAACAGCACGGACTTCCACTCACCGAGTCCAACTTGGCTACAGCTACTGTTTAATGCCCAACAAGTGAGCAACAAAGGCCAGCGCTCACTCCTCCATGTGGACCCATTCCTCACAAAGATCAACAGCAACCTGGTGGCAGGTTGATTACGTAGGACCACTTTCAACATGGGAAGAGCAGTATTTTATTATGACTGGCATGAACACTAACTCTGGCCAAGTATTTGCAATGATGATGCCAGAACTTAAATGTGTGTACTCCCAGAGTGCCTCCGCAGAATGACATTCCACACAGCGCTGCCTCAGAACAGGGACTCCCTTAGCTGCAAATGGCATACTGCAGTAGGGCCATGCTTCTGAAGTCCACTCCTTTTACCAAGTCCCTCCCCACCTGAAGCAGCTAGTTTGATACAATAATGGAATGACAATCTAAAGACACAATTGTGGTGACAGGTAGATGGCTGGAGTTTTGAGGCATTCTTCTCTAGAATGCTGTAAATGCTACACAGCAGCTTGCTTATCTAATACCCAGGATGTAGAAGTCCAGAAACCAAGGGGAAAACATGGGAGTTGTACAACTCACTATTACTCGAATTGGCCCCCTCACATAATTTGCATTGCTTGACCCTATAACCCTCTGTTCTCTGGATCTGTAGGTCTTGGTTCCAAATGGAAGAATACTCATAATTGGAAACACAGCACTGATTTGAGTGGCCTGGGCATTCAGAATGCCTTCTGGTCACTTTGGGTCACCCCGTCTCTGGAGCAACAGGCAAAAATGGAGTTACTGTAATGAGTAATGTGATTAATCTGATTACCAGGGGAACATTGGAGTATTAGTACATATTAGAGGTCAAGAAGAATATGCTTTGAATCTAGGAAATTCCTTAGGACTCTTTCAGTATTGCCATGCCCTGTGATTAAAGTCAATTATAGGGAAGCTGTAGTAACCCTTCTGCCCTATTAATGGCCCCAAACCTTCAGCAATTCAGGGTTGGTTCACCCCACCAAACAAGGAGCAATGGCCTGCTCAGATGTTTGATGGGGGCTAAGGACATACAGAATGGGTGGTGGGAAAGGTAATTCAAATATCAGCTATGGCTATGCGATCAATTACAGGATTAGACCTATACTTATGTGTAATCACTGTATGTATGCAGAAGAGGTAAGATGTAATGGGGTTAGTGCATTTTCACTTACACTGGATTCAGTTGTATCATTAGGCACAAACATGACTTTAGTGTTGTCTTTGTTTCAAGATGAGGTGTGGTTCAAGGAGATAGGGACATGTGCCACGTGGACCAGAGATGGACTGTGAGTTAGACTTCTGAAAACCTGGCTGTGTCAAGATTCCCAGAGATTTGGGAAGCAGGGTTTACTACTCTCACCTAAAGCAAAAACGCCTCGAGGCCCAAGCATTTATAATAGTATTGATTCAGATATCATTGATAAGCTTTTAATATTTTGAATGTAATAGGATAAGGACACATTGTTTATATATTTCACTTTATTCAGAGTTAAAGCAATATAATATTGACTCTTTTTTGAGAAGTATTCCTGAAAATATAGTCATTATATGGGAACTCTGATAAATTTCAAGTTTAATCACAGTAAAGACTGTTCATGAATTGGCTATTTGTCTGATTTATAAGGACAGTCAGTGCTCTGTTAGAAATTCATGTACATATGTACAGATCAGTTTTCTAGTTTATAATGGTGGCAAGTTGAAAAATGGTGTTGAGGAATTGACCCATTTTCTCTTTTTTTAAATCATTTTATTGGGGACTTATACAATTCTTATCACAATCCATGCATACATACATTCATAGTGTTAAGAACATACGTACACTTGTTGCCATCATCACTCTCAAGACATTTGCCTTCTACTTGAGCCCTTAATATCTGCTGCTCATTTTCCACCTCCCTCCCCACTCCCCCTACCTCACAAACCCTTCATCCTTCATAAATTAGTATTATTTTGTCATATATTACACTGTCCAATGTCTCCCCCCACCTTCTTCTCTGCTGTCCCTCCCCCAGAGAGGAGGATATTCCTGTAATCAGTTCCCCCTTTGTACCCCACATTCTCTCCACACTACAGGCATCACAACTCTCACCACTGGTCCTGAAGGAGTCATCTGTCCTGGATTCCCTGTGTTTCCAGTTGCTATCTGTACCAATGTACATCCTCTGGTCTAGCCAGATTTGTAAGGTAGAATTGGGATCATGATAGGGGGTAGGGGGAGGAAGCATTTAAAAGCTAGAGGAAAGTTATATATTTCATCGTTGCTACCCTGCCTGGTTCATCTCCTCCCCACAACCCTTCAGTAAGGCGTGTCTGGTTGGGTAACAATGGGCTTTGAGTCTCCACTCTATGCTCACCCACATTTTCAGTGATATGATTTTTTGTTCCTTGATGCTTGATACCTGATCCCTTCGACAGCTTGTGATCACACTGGCTGGTGTGTTTCTTCCATGTGGGCTTTGTTGCTTCTGAGGTACATGACCACTTGTTTTTCTTTGAGCCTTTAAGATCCCAGACGTTATATCTTTTGATAGCAGGCCACCATCAGCTTTCTTAACCACATTTGCTTGTGCACACGTTTGTCTTCATTGATCATATCAGGGAGGTGGGCACCCACTGATACGATTTTTAGTTCTTTGACGTCCGATACCTGGTCTCTTCTGCACCTTGTGGTCACACAGGCTGGTGGGTTTCTTCCATGTGGGCTTTGTTGCTTCTGAGCTAGATGGCCACTTGTTTAACTTTGAGCATTTAAGACCACAGATGCTACATCTTTTGATAGTCGGGCACCATCAGCTTTCTTCACCACATTTGTTTATGCACACATTTTTCTCCGGCAATCGTGTCGGGAAGGTGTGCATCCTGGAATGCCAATTTAATAGAACAAAGTGTTCTTGCATTGAGTAAGTGCTTGAGTGGAGGCCCAGTGTCCATCTGTTGCCTTAGTACTAAATATATATATATATATATATATATATATATATATATATATATGCACATAAATCTGTTTCCCCACACTCTTATATAAATATATTTACATATGTAAATACCCTTTGTCACTTAGTTCTTTCTTCTATATCTTTTTACTTTCCTCTTGTCCTACTATCATGCTCAGCCTTCATTTGGGTTTCAGTAAATTCTCTCGGTTACCTTGCCCTTGCTGAATCCCTACCTGGCCACTCACACCCTCCTTACTACTGATTTTGGATCACTTGTTGCTTCCCTGTACCTGGGTTGGTCAGCACTGCCTCCTTTTCCCCTCCCCCTCCCCTGTGTCCCTCTGGAATCATTGATCCCGTTGTTTTCTCCTCCAGACTATTCATCCAGATAGATCTAGATGAATCTGTAGAGATAAAAATATCTAGATAGATCTGTAGAGATAATAATATGCACCAAAAATCAAGCCATAGCAAGATAGGCGATGAATGAGAACACAGCTATGACAACAAAAAAGAAAACCAATTACCTATAGAAGAATAAATTAATTAAAAGAAAAATTTTTAAAAAGAAAGAAAAACCTGGTTTTTAATCAAGGTCTGGTTTTTAATCTCTAGGTGTGTCCTTTAGTCAGGTCCAATGAGGTACCATGCTTTGGTCCCAGAGTCTGTGCTTTGTACTCCCTTGGGGCTTCCTGTTCTGCTCCCACGGTTGCTGTGCCACACGCTTTTAGTGGTTTGCCTCAGTGTCACAGGGTCAGTCTGGGCCAGTCCCGGCCCTGTGTCTCCAGTGTTGTCTCCCTTAGGACCCTGTGCCATCAATGGACAGCGTGTCTCCTGGTGGATCAGCCATTGTCCACTCTGTCCATTGGCTTTTCAGAGTGGGGATATCGTCCTCCAGGCCTGATGGGCCAGGATGTGCTCCACTCTCTCTTCCTCCTCCTTCATTTGCTCCCATTTGCTCTGATCTGACATGCCCCTTTCCCCTAGCTGCAGCTTCATTGCCATCCTCTCAAGTAAATTCTTCTGAGGGGAGGGGCAGTAGTCCAGGTAGCTGGTATGATGGCCGAACCCTCAGGCCCCTTCACTGGCTCCCCACTCCTTGCCAGCACACTGCATTCAAATTGACCCATTTTCATTGAAAAAAAAATCCCTAATTACTCTCCATTAGATGTATGGTATAATCTTACTCCCCTCAAGTAAAATAGAATTTAAAAGTGTTTATTGATGTGGCATTTTGCGAGGATTTTTCAGAAATATTATAGCATATTTGATGCAAGATATGCCTTCCTTCCTTGAGCATAAAAGTTCTCATGCAGACCGAAATAGCAAGGCATTTCAGAAAAGGAAAAGGAAATTTAAATCAAATACATATTATATTTCTTTGTTCCTCTTCCTTCTTTTAAAAGAGTTTTAAAAGAAACACAGAGAATAGACATGGCCTCTGGCATAAACAACTAGATGTTGTTCTAAATTGATGGGTACAGAGACCTTAGTAAGTTAAATGAAACTCTGACCCCTTTTCAGACTGTAAGCATTTTATTTACCAGAGTCACTGTAGCTGGCTTCACTGTCCTTGACTTCTAACCTTGCTCCTGCTGGGCTGAGGGCTTACTACTTAACCTGATTATGCCAGGTTAATAAAAAAGAGATCCATATAATCCAACGTGTTAATTCATAGAAGGCATCCTGTACAGAGGAAAACTAAATGTCATTTCACAAATAAATGAGACCAGCAATTGATTACTTGTCTAATGCATTTAATGGTTGAAAAGTGTCAGTGGGTATTTGAGGGTAAACACTTTTTATGACTTGTTTCATGTAATAACTTAAAATAGATGTGGCTTGACAGAAATATTTATATGAGAAAGAAGCCTTGTTAACTTTTAATGTTGTATTTGAAGGCCCTTTTATTCCCACTATTAAAAATTTTTTTTTGTTCTAGAATGCCTTGATTCCAGAGGAAGTCAGGAGACTATGCACTGGGTAGCGTTTCATCAGGAACGATTTAATGCAGTTGTGTAAGAAGGCTTTCCAAGAGAAGGGACATGCATTTCAGAGTATTCCCAAGTCTGCCTGCAACTGTTTCTCTAAACTGCACATTGTGAGCAAAAAAAAAAAAAGGAAATTAAAAATAGAGCCAGGAAACAAGGGATCTAGGAAGAAAGAGTTTTCAAAACATTTTGGCCTTAGAGAAAACAATTGATAATCATAATCATGAATAAAATTCCTGTTTAAACTAGGTTAAGGAAAACATTCTGACAGAAGAGTTTTTGCAAGAAACAGGTAAAACAAAACAAAAAATTTTCTCTATACACTATTCGGGAAGATGAAGTGGAAGCTGAGTCTACATCCACTTTTGGATAGCCAAATCTTCCCACGTGCTCATATTTGATAGGCATAACCTATGTTCCCAAAGCATCCTGTGGACTGATTCTAAATTGACTCCTGACATATTCGCACTTATAGTCTATGCAATTCATATATTAAAAATTGATCACTTCATATAAAAATCTCAGTATTAGTATATGTAAGAAAAAAACACATTTGCACACCATTAAATTTATTAACTCTTCACTGTAAAAAGAGGATAACATTTGAATCTGAGAGGAGATAAACAGTAAACATAGTTTACATTGAGTCTTAATCCCTACACTGAATCCTTACACTGAGTCTTAATCCCTACACTGAATCCCTACACGGAGTCTTAATCCCTACACTGAATCCTTACACTGAGTCTTAATCCCTACACTGAATCCTTACACTGAGTCTTAATCCCTACACTGAATCCATACACTGAGTCTTAATCCCTACTAAAGCTGCAATCCTTGATCTTCTCCAGCAAGCACTTCAAGTCCTCCCCACATTCAGCAAGCAAGGTTGTATTATTTGCATATTGTATGTTGGGAATAAGCCACCTCTAATCCTGATGTCACATGCATTCCAACCTGTGATGATTTGCTTACTATGGCGAGGAAGTAGAGTGAGAGGATGCAACAGTGATACACACTGTTTATGATTTGAAACCATCGCGTATTCAGTATTCCCGTGTTCTGTTTGCAAATCTGCCTGTTGATCCATATACACATATGAATAGTGACGTGTTCTGGAATTCCCATTTTCTCAAGATTATCATCATTTGTTATGATCCACACAGGTGGAAGCCTTGACTTAATAAAGCACAAGGAAACTTCTTTCTAGTATTGTCTACTTTGAGCCCAAATCCATCTGACACCAGCAATGATAGCCCTCGTTCTATGTCCTCTTCTGAACTCCCTGTCAATGCACTGCTGCATCTAGTATTGGACGATCATCAACATTTCACTTGAATTAGATGTCAGTTGTATTTTCTCTATCATTTGAGCATTCTCTTGGGTGACCTATATTTGAAAGGGGCTTAAGCAAGGCTTTCTTCCTGTCAATTGGCTGTGAAGCTGTTTTCCAAGTTTTCTGGCATAGATAAGTAAGTGAGTCCAGTGTTTCATCAATTTGTTCAAGCATTTCAATTGATTTGTCATAAACTTCTGGTGCATTCTGTTTTGCTAATTTTTTTTTCAGTGTTTCTTGGACTTCTTGCTCATACGATACCTCCTGAAATGGTAGAATGTCCACCTGTTGTTTTTGGTATTGTGTCTGTGTAGTCTTATCCTCTTGATTCTTCCTGAATAAGCCAATATTTTGCCAATAGAATCTTGTAACTCGAGGCTTGATTTTTAAAATTTCTTTTAGTTTAAAATATACTGAGTGTCCTCTTTTAACTTCCTAACTCTAGGTCTTTGCACATTACATTATAATATTTTTCTTCTTAAGTTTCCATTTGAGATTTCCTATTCAGATCATCTCTGCTTCCATTTGCTTTAGCTATCTTATCATTAAGAGCAAGGGTTCTCGTCTTTTCTGACATACACTTGATCTCTCCATTCTTTTTAATGACCTTTTGCTTTCTTCACACATCATGTCCTTGACGTCCTCCCACAGCTCATCAGGCTTTTGTTATTAATGTTCAATATGTCAAATATGTCTGAGACGGTCTTGAAATTCAGGTGGGAGAGACTCAAGGTTGTGTGGCTCTAGTGGATTTATTTTAATTTTTTTCAGCTTCAACCTGAACTAACATGGGAAGTTGATGGTCTGTTCCACAGTCAGCCTCTGGCATGGTTTTAGAGGCTGATATTAAACATCTTTATCATGTTCTCCCACAGATGTAGTGCATTTCTTTGAGAAGTCTGTGCATTTATTTACCATTTCTGTTGTTGAAAAATGCATTTTCTCTGAGGGAACAAGTAGTTCATCTTGAAAAGTTCTATCATGAAATCTAAGCCTTATTTCTATCACCAGGGCCATACTTTCCAACCCCCTTTCCTTCCTTCCTTTCTAACTTTTACAATCTAGGCCCCAATAATTGTCAGTGCATCTTGACTGTGTGTTTGATCAATTTAACACTGAAACAATTAGTAAAATTATTCAATTTCTTCATTAGCGTTTCTGGTTGGTGCATACATTTTAATAATGGTTGTATTGCTTTCATTTCCTTGAAGGCATAGAGCCTAATCCTCTCACAGACAGTGTTGTACTTCAAGACTGCTTTGCAGTACCTCTTGGACACCAAGTGCCATGCC